>NC_056737.1:1139813916-1140113916 GCF_019279795.1 Protopterus annectens
CAAGGACCGAGCCCTGTGGGACACCACTTGTGACCAGCTTGGAGTCTGACATAGTGCCAGCAACTCTAACCCTGTGGGTTCTGTCCTTAAGCCAGTTTGCAACCCATCTTGTGACATATGGGTTTACATTTAAGCTGGTAAGTTTTTCTACAATACCCGAGTGGGGTATTGTGTCGAAAGCCTTTGCAAGGTCAAGGTAGGCTGTATGGACTGCCTTTCCTCATCAATGGCCTTGGTGACTGTTTCGAAGAAGTCGACCAAGTTAGGCATGATCTGCCCTTGACGAAGCCAAACTGGGTCGGGTCCAATGTCTGCAAGTCCCCTATATCTTTGTTTATGAGCTCCATTATGATCCTCTCCATAGCTTTGCAGACTAGACTTGTTAAGCTTATGGGGCGGTAATTACCAGGGTCTGTAGAGGCACCGCCTTTGTGGAGTGGGACCACAGTTGCCATACGCCACTCCTTGGGCACATATCCTGTGGTAAGGCTGAGATTAAACAGCTGCCTTATGTGTGGGTTTAATTCCTCATTTAGCTCGTGTAGCACACAGCCAGGGACACCATCCGGTCCCATTGATGCTTTCACCTGCACATTTGAGATGTCTGGGAGGCTACACTCGGCTGGGATAGTTATCTCTCCTTTAGGGGGAGGGGGTGAAGTTTGCACTGAACCTGTCTGCCAGTATGTTGGCAATGTCTGTGGGTTCAGTGATTTTTGTATCATTTTGGACTAATCCTGAGCATATCTGGGAGTTTCCACCCAGGTTCCTAACATAGCTGAAAAAGGCCTTATGATTGTCCTTTGAATCCATGGCAATTTATCTCTAAAAATTGGCCTTAGTTGATTTTATGAGTGCTCGTATTTTTTTACTAATAATGATTAGGGGTGACTTCCCTTTTATGGATTTTGTTCTATCATGTAATAGCTTTCTCCTCTTATTGTAAAGTTTGTTAATGGCTGGGGTCCACCAGACTGGACGTTTGCCCTTTGTGGAAAGAGTCTTGGTTTTATTTGGGATTGCCTGATCCATGCAGTCCTGGAGGTGTGGTAACTAGCCAGGCTGCCAGGTTCAGGGTTTGAAGCTGGGAGTGCTGAATCTGGCTTTCCTGCTGAGATAGCAGGTTAGGGGTCTGAGGTAGGTGCCATGGGGCCAGCTGTGACATACTGCGCAAGAGGGGGTATCAGTGTTGGCGTGGGCAGTCTGGGGCAATCAGTATCATCCTTGGCTTGTCCTGTTTGATCTTTAGTAGTACTTTGGAGAGGAGAGGCAGAGGAGGAAAGGCATAAAACTGATATATTTTTCCAGCTGAAGGACAGAGCATCCACTTTCCAAGCTTGTTTGTGGGGAGTCCATGTGCAAAATTTGTCCAATTGGTAGTTCTGGGGGGAGGCAAACAGGTCTATATCTGGAATCCCCCATTTGTTGATCAACATGTTGAACATTTTTGGTTCCAGTTTCCACTTGTGTGGGTCCATGAGATTTCTGCTTAGTTCGTCTGCCACTGTATTTAGTTTTCCTGGCAGGAATTGAGCCTGTAAATGCACTGGGTAGCTCAAGGCTGTATTCCACAGAGCCATGGCTAGTCTGCAGAGGGGATAAGAATGGGTAACCTCTGCTTGTTTATGTACCACATAACAGTGGTGTTGTCCGTCTTTACCATTAATTGTCCTGGAAGAATGTGGTCCTTGAAGGCTGTCAGAGCATTCTGTACAGCTAACATTTCTTTTTGATTGCTATACAGGTGCATTTGACTTGGGTTCCATTTGCCCTGAATGCACTTCCCTGCCAGGTGAGCCCCCCCATATATAGTCTGATCCGTCTGTTGTCAGGGTTTGGGCGGCAGGGGGTAGAGTGAATAGTAGTCCCTTATTTTGGTGGCAGACCTCTGCTCACCAAAGGAATTCTAACCATAGGCAAGGTATGATAGGAATCATTGCTTCTAGATCCTGAGAATGTTGACACCCATAGGCTTTTTAGATACCACTGTAGCTTCCTCATATGCAGTCTTGCATATGGAATTAGTAGAATCCACGAGGCCATGAGCCCCAAGGCTTGCAGTATTTGCCTTGCAGATAGCAGGGTTTTTGTGGCCACTAGTTTGAAGTAAGTTGTCAAATGAATTTGTTTCTCTGGTGTGAGGAAAGCCATCTGGGAAGTTGTGTTCAAGCTTGCTCCCAGGTATATAATTTGTTGACAGGGTACCAGATGTGATTTCTTTTTGTTTATGGTGTACCCCAGACAAGTTAACACCTTTTGTACAAATGCCAAATGATTCAAAAGTATGTCCTGGCTTTCTGCCTGAATTAGACAATAGTCCAGGTATGGGTATGTTTGAATATTTATTTGCCTGCAAAATGCAATGACTGGAGCTAGGCACTTTGTGAATACCCTGGGCGCAGTAGATAAGCCAAAGGGCAGTGCAGAGAACGGACAGTGCATGCAGCCTACTTTGAAGAGTAGGTATTTTCTGCAAGATTCCCTGATTGGGATGTGCAGGTAGGATTCCTTTAAATCCAGTGTTGCCTACCAGGCATCTTTGCCTATCATGGGAAGCAACTGGTGAAAAGTTAGCATCTTGAAATTTGGAATCACCAAAAAGATGTAGACAGGTGCAGGATAAGATGCCATGAGTTGTCTTTTCTGGGTACCAGGAAAAGTCTTGAGTAGAAACCTTGTCCCTTTTCCTCTTCTGGGACAGTCTGAATAGCCTGTAATCTTAAGAGAGAGTATTTGCTTTTGAGCCTCTGCCCACAGTTGGTAATGTGTTGAAGCAAAATTTTTATCCTTGGGAAACTATGTTTAAAACCCATTTGTCCTGGGTAATGAGTTCCCAGTCGTTTGCTTGCAGAGCAATGTTTACCCCCCTAAAGGAGCAGTCAGTTGAGAAGTGCTTGTAAGTTTTAAAGTTAAGTCATTGAGACAGCTTACCATAGGGGGGAGTCTTACTACTCCCTGATTTGGAAGTGGGAGCCCCCCAATGCTTAGTCCTGTGCGTACCCTAGGATTGAAGCCTGGATGTTCTGCTGGTTCTGGGTTTGAACTGAGAAGGCACGGAAGTGGCAGGAAAGGACCAATTTGTTGAGGACCAATGCCTACTAAATCTAGGAGGCTGCACTTGTAAGAAATCTTTAACAGTTTACATAGATTTAGCTTTTTCCTCCATCTTTTTAAGAACAACTTCTGCTTTGTCACCAAACAGGCGGTCCTGATTTAAGGGAGCATCCAGCAATTTAGTTTTAATATGACCTGGCAAAGATTGCTCCTTAAACCAAGCATGCCTTCTAAGTACAGACCCGGTGACAGCAGCCCTGCAAGATGCCTCCAGTGAATCAAAACCTAGTGAATCAAAACCACATTGCAAAGTATGTTTTCCAACCTGTTCAGCAGAATGCATTAAATCCTGTAAATCCTTATCTTCAGCACAATCAGGAATCAACATAATTTTCTGTTTAAGCATTCCAATAATATGCTGCTGATACTTTAACATATGAAACTGGCAATTTAAGGTCCTGATGGCCAAGGTTGCAGAGGTGTATACCTTCTTACCCCATCTATCCAGGGCCCTGGAATCTCTATCAGGGGGGGTAGGATTTTTGGCAGTAGTAGCCTTAATGCCCTTGGGTCCCTGTGAAATTGTCTCAGGATCCGCAGTAGTATTTTTAAAAAGGAACTTGTGAGAATCAGGAACCTTGTAATATCTCTCAGGTTTTCTAGGAGCAGGAGGTAAACAGTACGGGGCCAAGCTAGACTCTGAAAAGGCATCGTCAACAATGTCCAGCACAGGGGGGATAGCTAAAGGCCTGTGTTGGGGCAGGAGTAAGAAATCTCTAAGTCTCTTTTTAGAATCAGAGTAATTCTGGCTTTCCCAGTGAAAATGCTCCCTAAGAGTATGCAAGGTTTCACCAAAAGAAAAATCCTCTGGGGGAGAAGCAGAGGGAAGAGAGTCTTCTGCATCAGAATCCTCAAAGGTAGATAAGGGTAAATCCTGGTCATCAGAGGAGACAGAAATTTCAGAATCCTGGTCAGAAGTATCATAAGCAAATTCAGTCCTAGGTCTCTTAGAGGGTGAAGATTGGCTTCACCTGATTAAAGTAATAAGGTCTTCAGCCATTCTTATCATTTGTTTTTTAGGCATAGAGGCCTGTCCATGCGGTCTGGGCATCGGTTTCCTATGAAAGTCAGTAGGCCTGAATACACCCTCAGAAGCCGGTGCCTGCACAGCGGCTCCAGACCCATCCAAGGTAGAGACACACACAGGTTCCACAGCTGAAGCATCTTGCGGCATACTGGACTCCAAATGGGTCTCAGTAGAGGCCTGCGAATCTGAAGTAGCGGGTATCAGGGGCTGTGAAAGTGCCTCACTGAGTACCAGCGACCTGGCGACTAGCTTAGGAGAAGCGTCGTTGGCAGCTTTGAACCTAGGTGGCCTGTCTCTGTCTTTATCTTTGCGTTTTTTCAGAATGTCGGTAGTTGAGTGGCTTACCCAAGACATATCTGGATAATTGAACAGAGTACAAAAATATTTAGAAGCGAAAATGTACCAACGACGAATCGTTCGTGGTTTAAATAAGGCACAAACCGACAGCGAGGTACGTCGTGGTCAGGGCCTAGGCAAGAAATACAGTACGAATGAAAATCTTTATGAGATATTTGTTTTCCACAAGAAATACAATTATTGACTTTTACTGACATCGGTTTAGAGCAAGAAAAAGTTTCCCAAAGGGGTACTTAGCTTTAGTTGAAGACTTTGCTTCTGAAACATGAAAACAAAAATTTTCAGGAGTCGGCCGACCGGCACTTGCGAACTGCTTCTGCTTCGGGCACCGCACAGCAAGAAAGACTGGGATAATGGCGTTGGCTGCATGCTTTATACCCCTGACTACCTGACGTCACGGAAGATGAGACAGCAACCGACGTAGGACCCAAGACTTTGATAATCAGTCTGACTGAGGGCTACTGCAAGCAGATAACCCAAATGTGATGACTGCAACAGTGAAACACAAAGAACATCCACACATCACTGCTCAGACAGATGCCTGAGAACCATACATCACTGCCCAGACCGATACCAGAGAACCATACATCACTGCCCAGACCGATGCCTGCCCGAGAACCACACATCACTGCCTAGACTGATGCCTGTTTGTGAATTAGGAGCAAAAAGACAAAGATGCTAGTAAAGCAGTACAGGCAATCGCATGCATGGTAGCCTTAAAAGCCAAACCTAGACCCAGGCCTGGAAGTCTTGTGTCCCTTACATTTGGACTTTTTGTGCCACTGCTCAGGATTTCTGGATAAGCCCTCTGGCTAATCTTTGATCAGGGGTCTCTCATACTGTTGCTAGTACTGGGTATTGAAAGCATTAAGCCTACTTCCCTTATGCCAACAACTCATGAGAATGAAATGATGTCTTCATAGGTAGGTACTAGGCTACCTGCTCGAGGGCATTTATAAGCCTAGCCAGAGTGTGTCGGCTTTCGCCGCCCCATTGATTAATTAACTGTGATTCATTTACAGGCAAAAAGAGCACCGTCTGTGATTGTACTGACTCCAGATCTGGTGATTTAAAGAATACTTACAGCACAAGTGTTTTAAGAAACAAAGCCAGAGCTTTACAAAGGTATACTACTCTATGATCACCTATGGAAAAATGGGAATTCTGGGGCATGTGCAATCATTATTCCCTTGTGAACGAATGGAGTGCTTAGCCTTAAGACTAGTGAATGAGCAGAGTTTTTAATTTTTAAGATAAGCCATATTATATGGTACCCAAAGATGTACTCAACTGTTTTAATCACTGCAGAAGGCCCATCAAAGTAATATCTTGAAATATGCAACTTCTGTACCCCCCCCCCCGACACACACACACACACACACACACACACACACACACACACACACACACACACACACACACACACACACACACACACACACACACACACACACACACACACACACACACACACACACACACACACACACACACACACACACACACACACACACACACACTCCTGTGGTAATCCCACCACAACAAACAACTATCTCATCAGTGTATAAGGTTATGGTCCAGTACTTTTAACATTGTTAAATACTTAATCACTCACTTTTGTGTTATTTTCATGAGTATTTCTTTTTTTTTACAGCCAGGATTATAATTATCGGTGCTGTCTTCCCTGTTGCTAGATTACTCCAAACTTATTATGAGTCACCAGCATGTATAGTTTTGTGTTATATACAGGTTACCAGCAGGCAGCAAAAGTCAATACATTCAGTTTAGGAGTGCAGACCAACAAATACAACAGAATTGTATAATACACTCATAGGGGTATTCACAGAGCTGGGTGAAGACTTTTGCAGCATATACACAGAAAACACAGATTTGGAAAAATGTAATAAAGCACTGCCCAGTTTAATAGACGATTCACTTTCTAGCACAGAGAACCATGTCTAGCTACTTCCTTTATTGAGCAGTTTGCTGTAAACATAACACCTTATCCTTCCTCCAGGAAACCGGTCACATGACCCATACTCAGTCCTTCAAAGACAGGGACGCCTGTGCAACCAAAACAAGTGCTGGAGCTCATGCAACTGATGGAAATGGCCTATCTGATGAAGGGTTCTTAGATGCTGCTCAGACAGTACTGGATGAGCCACCACTTTGGTCCAAAGCACACTGCCTAAAAGTGAAGCCACCGTTATGTCTGCAGGCTCCATTAATGGGCCTAACACTGTGCCTACATCAAGGCTGTATAAATAAGCCTGCATCATTTGGGCAAATGTCAAGCCACATGGGGACAAAAACTTGCTAACCAGATCAGGAGGAAAAGGGTCTAATGCCCGAGGCACCAGGATTGGTCAACCTAGTGTAGTCAAAGCTGAAGCTAGGGTTCAGTACAAATAAGATGGCAGATATTGAGGTTCTGGCACCTGTGGAGCAGAACCCATTGGCTAAAAGATGCTATTCAAACTATAGGGCAAACAGGAGTTCATGAGGAATCAACCTGACTGCCTCTGGGAAAACTGGATAGGGGTCAAACATTGTCCTGCTGATAAACCTGCAGGCAAAATATTGGAAAGCTCCATCAAGGATCGACCCAACCAAGGCCCTCAGGTTTCAATAGCAGTAAAGGACTCCTTATTCAATTCCTGGAGTTGAGAGAGTGATGGGGGCGTTGCAGATTAGAGTGGAGTCATCAGCATACTAGACTACAGTGGCATGCCAGGTAACTTTGTGGGAGTGGTTGGTGAATATGTTGAAATGTAGAAGTCCAAGAATGGATCCTTGGGTTACCTCTAGGGTGACAGGTAGGAGGGGAGATAAATTTTGCCATTTTACTGCTTGTTGTCGGTTGGCTAGACAGTCTTCAAACCATGCTAGTGGGGAGTGGCTGAGATTAAGATCAGAGAGAGCAGAAAGGAGTCTGGGATGGAAGACGGTATCGAAGGCCTTGGAGAGATCTAGGAATACAGTGGATACTAGGTTACCATTGTTTCGATGTTGGTTTACTGTGTTGGTAAAGCTAATAAGGGCTGTGATAGTTCTGCGATTGGGGTGGAATCCATGCTTGGTGTTGGTTAATTTATCAGTGAGGAGTACATTATTTGGGAATGTATACTTTTTTTCGAGGATTTTAGATAATGGGGAAAGAATGGCAATTGGATGGTAATTAGATAGTTCCAGAGAGTTACTTCCTTTGTGGAGTGGTATTATAAATGCAATTTTCCACAGAGAAGGAAAGCATTCTTCTGATAAAAGAGCGGTTA
The DNA here is from genome assembly GCF_019279795.1 of Protopterus annectens. Taxonomy (NCBI): domain Eukaryota; kingdom Metazoa; phylum Chordata; order Ceratodontiformes; family Protopteridae; genus Protopterus; species Protopterus annectens. Next base: position 1,139,821,690 of record NC_056737.1, read on the forward strand.
ATGAGCATGGATACTGGGTAAGAGAGAGCTTTGGCTGCAACCTTTAGATATTCTGCAGGTAATTTGTTGGTGGACAGGGTTGTGGGTTTAAGCCTATTTAGGTATTTATATATTGTGCTAGTTGGGACAGGCTGTAAGGAGAAGAGGTTTGGAATGAACAGTTAAGAAGGTCACGTATCTATGCTCTCAACCACAAAACCAACCCAGACAGAGGAGGCTGTTAGGGATGTTTAAAGTATAAAAACTAGCCAAGCAGCCTGAGGCTGTCAGAATTCAACTGAATGCTGTCAAGTAATGGGAAAACTGTAAACAAATGTGTGTTTTATGTGAGGGGAAGTAATTTAGTAGCCTGTGAAAAGTTATTTCTGCTAAGCAGAGCATTTGTGTTGTTTAAAGTACAATCTTATTGGTTAATTACAGCTGAATTTCCTTAGCTGATCATGTTACACACACACACACACACACACACACACACACACACACACACACACACACACACACACACACACACACACACACATGTATTATTACTGAGGGACACTCTATGGTGTACCTATGATACAGCTGAGTTCTAAGGAATGAATCCAGCAAAGTGGAAGGACCATAAAGACAACCAAAATGTAAAAGCATCAGAAGGATGAAGTCTGGGACAGTGAAGTACCAAAGGAAGACTCAATCCGAGTCGGGAATGCATAGTGAAGGTGCAAGCTAATGATTAACTGATCGGGGCTCAAATGTCTAACACAGATATTTCTGAAGGCAGACATCACTGGTGGAGACCAATCTGAATGCAGCATGTGTCAGTGGGAGGTGAGCTGCATGACTAACAGATAAAGTAGTTATCAATGCATCTGGAAAAGGCTTAGTGATTGACAACACTTCCATTCCCCAAATCAAAGGTGATAAAACACCTGTTCCATAATTCTAAATGTATATACACTCACTTCAAGTAAAATCTAAGCAGACGGTGAAATACAGGATGTGAAGGACTCTTTCTGACTTGGTTCTTGCACCAGAAAAGAAAATAGAGAGACATCTGGACCTTTTCAGGGACAACTCAAAAACCACATTCAGGAAGAACATTGGTCTGCTTTTAAAGAACACCTAATTATTCTGAAAGACTAAGTAATGTTCCCTATATACAAAAATCTGTGGCTATATGACCATCAAGAAAACAAAAACTTGTCCTCTTAATCTTCAGGTTTGAGCACAGGCTGACAAGTCTGGCAATCGAGAAATTCAAGCTCTGCAGGCAGCAGACGTTCTTTAAAGCTGTATATAGATACAACCCCCCCCCCTTTAAAAAAATGCCTGTCTAACCAGAGCTAGACCACCATTAATTCTGTCTTCCACAAGGTCATGAAGGAGAGAAGCAGCTAACACTCGTATGATGATCATGAACAAAATTCAGGCCGATGCTTGCTAAGATAGCTCTGGAGCAGTTATAAGCCTTGTGACAATATGAGGTATTGTCAACCATTGCAGGAGAAGTAGGCAGTGGATGTGTGACATGTACCAGCACAGCTAGCTGGAATTTTGTAAAGAACTGTATGTCATTCGTATATCAAATTGGTTTGTGCAGATGCTTGTGTTGAAAATGTACTTGTAAAGCTGCTTTTGTTAAAAATGTACCAACAGTGTGCCCTGCTGGACAGAAAAAGAAATATATATGCATTATTGCAACTGTTTAAATGTATATATTTTAACAGAGGACATTAAAAGAGAAGAGGCAAATCTCAAACTCTGAAAATAGTTTGAAATGAAATTACCTGGCTTAGGCCATAAAGACTGTACATTTCTCAATGCAACCAAAGACAGAAGTGTACTAGGAAGGTTCCTGGATTGTCTTTGGGGTGAACTAATTGCTACTCTGGAAGGGTGGAGGTATGAAATTGTTTTATGACTTCCAGGAGCTGCAGCAGATCTTAGCAAAGCTCTGTGTGTGTATTACTGGCTCTTATGTGCTAAATCCTGGTAGTTTCTAGCAATGGGGGGGTGCATGGGAACTAGAGATGACCAGATGTATGTTATGTCATCCACGGAATAAAAATTCTTTAGATCAGTGAGGAAAATATAGTGAGATTAGCTAAGTACTGTTTTTCTGTAACTTGGTGAACCTGTCCCACCTGTGTTACTTTTAATACTTCCTGTGAATGAAACCCTGGCGTTTATTGAAATTAGATATTTAATATTTTCATGTTCTTTTATTCTTTATTATTAAATATATTTAAACTTCCATTGCGGCTGGTCCTTTGGGGAATATTTTAACCTTTGAGAGTGTTTACATTTATTCAGTGGCACTGCGGCCACTCCTGAAAGCCTTGCTGCTTGATCAACATTTCCATTTATATTAACTTCACTCAGTATAATTGGGTACCCTTGTAAGAGCCTTGGAGTAGCTGGCTTTGAAGTGTCTGGTGGTGGTGTAACTACCATATACTCTGGGCAGAATGTGGCATAGCTAGTAAATCTGTGCCAGCCTTTGCCGAGAGTATATGTGTGTGTGTGTGTGTGTGTGTGTGTGTGTGTGTGTGTGTGTGTGCGCGCGCGCGTGTCTGCTCTCACATGCAAATCAAATCTCAGTGTGTGTGTCAGCTCCCTACAGCAGGGACACAAAGCACTAGTTTCACAGACAGGGTGCTGGAGGACTTGGCTTGGACACTCAGCTGAGGACTTAACCCTACAGCTTTGCGAGTGGGGAGTCTTACTGGGGATCTGAAGAGAGTGTGTTCCCTATGTGCTCTTAAGGGGAACTGTGCTTGATGCAGGGAGCTGCATCTGGAAATACTGGGTGTATCCATTTTTGTTCTAATTGAATATCCCTCTCCAGTGCCAGTAATGAGGATTCAGACTCCTTGATTACTGGCCCAGAGTGGGGACGTCACAAGCCTGAACAACTGTGGTGGTGCTGGATACTGGCCCAGTCTGAGACTCAATTCTATTTGGCATGCAAGGTTTGCCAAGCAGAAGGCTTTCTGGCACCTTCAGTCACTAATGACACCTCAGGTGGAAGGACCAGTGGGATCAGAATGTCTAAAGTAGAAATAGCCTGCGACCGTAACTGGACAGGTGATTCCTGCCTACATATCTTTCACCCTCTTAGCCCAAAAAATCTTGACAAAGCCCAAAATAATGGGGGGACAAAAGCCCAAAAATAGGGATAGATTTTAAATATTGCTCCTAAATATTTATAAAGTTGCTAGAATAACAAGATATGTATTGGCATGCATTTTCTGAAGGATTTGCCAGAAAACCACAATTTTTTTAAGAAATAGACCAAAAATCGACAGTTGAGAGGCATGTCTGTACTAAGAGAGCTCTGAAAACACAATGTTCCTAGCCATTAGGAGGCAATGAAAATACAGTAATTTCCCCTTCCCAGGAGATGAAGGATGCAACTTCTGTGAACTTCAGTGTCCTGCTGCAACAAGCAGAAGACGGGAAAAACATTCTAAGAGAGTGCCAAACAGAATGATCACCAAAGTGTTCCACTCTACACATGGCAGCCAAATCCAGAAATTTAATGGAAGAATACAGCAACATCTCACTGTTTTTCTATCAGCATACTCATTTTACTTTGTATGTGAAATGCTGTAGAGATAAATCTATCTATGGTCACCTGTTCGATACACACACTCTACCTGAACAGGGAAGGAGTTTTTAATATGATGGCTTGATCGCCTACCAAACTAAGAGGAGGTTCCAGAAGCAGCTTTCCCTTCAAAGTTTTTAGGTACAGGAGAAATGCGCAGTTTCAATTGTAAGATGCCAGCCTCTCCACAACGGAACGCTTCTAACGCAGGTGATACGAGCTCTCTACCCCAGTAGCAAAGTGTCACTTATCACTATACAAGACGGGGTAGAGAGCAAAAATGGAAGAGGCCACTAGAATGTTGCGGAGAATATTCCATCATGCCAAGACCTACTAGCAGAAGATTTCTGAACAAGTGCTGAGAATGTAGCTACTGGCTTCTAAAAGATTCTGCAACACCTACATCCTCAACTGATGAAAATGACAACAGAAAGACTATGGGGACCGATCAAACCCAGAAGGAACATGATGTTCTGTACCTGGACCATCCACTGCATTTTCATCTAGGCTACCAGACTCATGACTTCATGGGCCCCCTTTGCAGACAGAAATAGTGGACACTGGGGAGTGTCCAGCTCTTCACAAATTAATGTAGTTTTCACAGTAGGTTTAACCTGAGGGGTTGCAATCATGGGAGCACTCATTCTAGTACTGCTCCCAAGAAATTCCTCTGCTGGGCCACAAGGAATCGCTCATCTAAAACAGAATGCCTTCTCATGTAACACCATGGCCAATGGTTTAAACACTGATTCAGATGACGGTCTTCAAGGCAATATTTTGTAAAGAAAGAGGTAACTGCCCGTTCAGAGTTGTACTTCCTGTGATGTGTTCAGACGTTGATATGCCAGATATCAGATGTGAGATGCACAGCTTTAAGGCTAAGGAGCTCTCTAAACTAAGTAGCCTGTCACATGCTACACAGATTTTTTTTTACAGAATTCATACTGAATGTAGACCTTATGGAGATTATATTACTTCTATTGTCTTGTACATTGAATTGCATCAGAGACTGGAAAACATATCTGCAAAAACTTTAGAAATACGTTGCGTATTGTCTGTCACAATAAAAGTTCAGTTCTCAGTAAAACCTTGACTTAACTGCAATATCTGCCTCTACAACTTAGAAAAATAAAGCCCTGAGTGACACAGACAACCAAAGTCTGACTTGCTAGGGGAGGGTAGAAACCCAGCTTTGGCTCACTTACCCTGGGGAAGGTCAGGAAGTTTTCTGGCTATTTCATCACTATCGTGCAGAAGCTTGCAGATGATGAAATTAATCAGGGATGTGGGTTAGGCTTCCTAAGACAATGACAGTAGCTGCCATTAGTATGTGGGTAACAGTAATATGCAGGGGAGGGAAGCAGTAGGTGTCAATGACAGTCACAAAGTGGTGGAGTTACAGACTTAATTGTAAAAGCTCAGTCACATCACTCAGATGCAAGAGAGGTTGCAAATAACTTCCATGGCTGCCTAGATGATGGGACCACTCTTGATGGTCAGCAGTCATGGAGTGAAAAATAACCTAGCAAATATGGCTTGACTATACCCTTGTGGCATTCTCTCACTGGAAAGAACTTTTAAAAAAATTGGGAAATTTGTATCCAGATATTTGATTTATTCCATATTACAAATGAATTGAATGGGTGTGCCTTCCTTGAAGGTTGGATGTCGGGCTGGCAACTCAGCACTGTAAATATCCACTGCCAATTATTAGTGGACCAGAGTTCTGCTGTGGCGACCTCTAAACGAGAAAAGCCGAAAGACAAATGAATTAGCTGAAAAGCCCGAATAGATTCATTGTACTGTATTTATGTATGTTGCCAAGAATAAGCCATAAAGGTATGTCATTCTTTTACTTTTCGTGAACAGAAGATAAGCCAATATAGCAGCACATAAATTTAGTAGCTCTGGAAGAATTTGCTATTTACTCAACATCTGTTCTTATAAGATCACAAGATCTTACAATAATTAAGTGCTTATGTTATAAAGTACAATATGACCAAAGACTGAACTGAGCTGCATGATTTGTATATTTATATAATTTATATTACTATATTATTTATTTAATGATTTGATTACTAATAGACAATAATTTGTGATATAAAGAAAAAAGGGGATGCAGATTTCAAAGAGAAACAGATGGGACCATATTAAAATATCAGTATATGTGCAAAGTTGGTGAAATTGCCACTGCAAAGAAAAATAATAAAATGATAAAAAGTGTGGACAAATGTTAAAATGTCACATAGGAACACAGGATTAAAACTAACCAAGTGATCACAAGGACGGTAAGGTGACTAGCCATATACATCTTTAAGCAGACACACTTAAAAGGGCATGCTTCCCTTTCCAATCACAAATCAAGCAGGTTTATACATGACAATCCTACTGTATGTTTGTGACTGTCCATCCAATCATCAAGACTAAGTTAAAGTTAGTGACTGCACTGTATGACCTGCTGTGGTCATCATTTCCAATCACAAATCAAGCAGGTTTATATATGACAATCCTAGTGCATGTTTGTGACTGTCCATCCAATCATCAAGACTAAGTTAAAGTTAGTGACTGCACTGTATGACCTGCTGTGGTCATCATTCTACAAACTGCGAATAAACTGATTTGGGAACCTATCTCTTCAGCAAGCCCTGCTTATTTGCTGGTGTAGATTTAGGGCCCTAGTGTGGCTATTTATAGAGCCTCTAGTTTTGCTAAGAAAAGGAAGGTCAAATAAGCTTGCGTCTTTCATGGCTTAAAGCAAGACACAGGTCACCTTGAGCAGCTTGTAGGCTACTGAGTATGGTGAGAGTTGTACTAATCTGTTGGGATAGCTGAAAGATTTAAAACCTTTGATTTTCTTGTGAAGGTCTCTTTGGGGCCTTTCCAGCTAAGCAATATGCTTTGATTTACAGATACCAAAATCAGGCAGTATATTCGATGTTGGGTTTGATATCAGATTAGTACAGTGGCAGGATGACTTTTTTCGAATCTTGAAGATAATTCATTGGAAATCAGATGGGCCAGAAAGAAGAAATTCCAGACTATGGCGAATGAGAGAACTGTTCTCACAACTATCCCTGGTCTCATAAATAAAAGTGTCTGTCTGAAGAAGAGTACCACTTAAAACATATGAGGTGGGAACAACTTCTTTTTTACTGAATGTGCAACACTGCATATATTTTTTTCATTTAACTTGAGATTGTTTTCAGTACACCAGGTGTGTGCAAATTCTAGTCCTTGCTGAAACTGCTCATTAATGGATGAGTAGATAGTGCCCAGCTTGAAGTAATCAGCAAACTTGGTCAACCACACTTCTGGGGATACTGGACATCTGCAAAATCAATAGCAAACAAAAGAGGAGCCAAGCACTAATCCATGTGGTATCCCACTAGTTACAATTTTATGTTTAGAAAGGGTACTAGCAATTTCACAACTTTGGATCTGTTGGATAGCCAATGTGCAATCCAGTAGACAACATACAGGTTTACATTAAATTATTTTAATGTTTTACTACCAGCATGAGGGAAGAGTGTCAAAAGCCTTGGCTAGATTGAGATAAGCAGCAAATGAAGAGTGACCACTGTCCACAGCCTCTGCAATCTTTTCAAAGAAGCTTACTAGGTTCAGGAGACAGGACCAGTCCTTCACAAAAAAAAAAAAAAAAAAAAAAAACTGACTGAGCTTTAGATCTGCTAGGTTGCCTGTGTCTACATAAATGATCTCTACTATGATATGTTCCATGGCTCTGCATATAAGGCTGGTGAGGATGACGGGGCTATAACTGCATGGATCTGTAAAGGAGTCAGCTTTGTATAGGGAAGTCACAGTGGTTGTTTTCCAGGCATCAGTACAAACCCTGTGGTTAGGCAAAGGCTGAAACTTTCTAGCATCTACTTGAACGTAACATACTAGGCACTGATGAGAATATATATACAGCTATGGGGGCTTCCTTTGCCCCTATATATGCTGACCTCTTTATGGCATACCTGGAGGAATGTCTCATATATGATCCTTTGCACAACATTTACTTGGAGGAGATGGATATTTGGAGACGCTATCTTGATGATTGTTGGATGGTGTGGCGTGCGGATGCTGATTATTTGATGGAATTTGTGGAACATTTGAACAGCAATATTTGGGGTATTGAATTCTCAGTAACATATCACAAGTTTACTATTGACTTTTTGGATGTTACGGTATATCGGAATGAGGACAATACCCTAAGTACAAAAATACATAGGAAGTATCCACAGTTTAATACGTTACTCCATTCGTCAAGTATGCACCCACGTCACACCATCCGCAACATCCCAAAATCACAATACTTACGTATTAATTCATCTCCTCAAGATTATGAGGATGCTAAAAAGGATTTAAGTATGAGATTTTTGGATAGAGGTTATTCAATTAGGGACATATCTAGTGCTAGGGTGTGGACAGATCAACAGCCGAGATCAGATCTTTTACAATATCAGATCAAGGATGATGTTAAAGGAGATACCATTCGATTCATCACTACTTTTGGGAAAAATCACCAACTTATTAGAAATGTGTTGAACAATAATTGGAACATACTTATGGCTAATGAACATCTTCGTCATATTCTGACTGATCAATGTTCCATTTCTTACAGGAGGGGCAAAACTTTGGGTATGTTATTTTCCCATTATAAACATCAGGATAGTGGAGGTGCAACATACAGACAACTCACCATCACTGGGGATGAGCTACTGGGGACTTTCCCTTGTGGTCATTGCACCTCCTGTGCAAGTATCAATAAAACTAAGGAATTTTCTAGTGCTAATACTAGTAAGATATTTGATATTCGCATATTTGCAAATTGTTCAACCGGTTGGGTGATTTATTTAGCTATATGTCATTGTCAGGCTTTTTATGTTGGTAAAACCTCACGGTCCCTTAGAATCCGAATAGGAGAACATCGTAGTGACATTCGGACTCATAAAATTAGCAATGCCCTATATCAACATACTATTAAGCATCCATCTGCCAAATTCATATTTTGTGCTATTGATAAAGTACAGGGAAATAGACTAAACCAGATAGGCTGGCAGAGCATTCTAAGTAAGAAAGAAAAATATTGGATTATACATTTGGGAGCCCTTTTTCCACCTGGATTAAATGACCATTTATAAATCATCATATATATTTATATGGTATTTTACACCATACCTTGGCTGTATATTATTATTATGGACATAATATTTTTGTTGACATAGTATTATTCATGCACAGTTAGTGCATCTATGTATTTCTACCAATAACATAGGTTTTTTGGAAGTGCATGTCTTTAAATAATGATTTGTATAATTACAAGTTTTCAGTTGATTGCTAGCCATTTGTTTATTGGCTAAACAATTATATAAATATGGAGTCTGTTTAATGGAATTGTGATAGCTATTTTTCCTCACTGAAGAAGGTATTTTACCGAAACTAGTCTGAGGCATGTCTTTGTTATATTTCTGGTTAAGAGAGTGATTTAGTGTCTTTGACACTACATTTATTTCAATAAAGCCTTGGGAACCGTTTGCTGGCTCTTGTTTGTTCCTGTTCTGCTGTTGGGCCGTGCAAGCTTGAACGTGCGTGGGTTAGTGTGTCACTGATGAGAATATAGCCCGGTATGCTGCGTGGACCCATAGCAATATTACTTTTAGTCGCTGTCATCATTTTAAAACTTGTTCCAATGTAACTTACGGGGCATCTAAATTTTCAGGGATACTGGGATCAACAACAAGGTGGATAGGTGGGATAAAGTTAGCACTAACCTGGCATCTGCTAATATACAGGCAATATCCCTGGGATTGGATTATGTGATATCATTACAGAAGAGCTCCGTGCGTTGCTGGACAAAATTCCTCAATTTACTGACATAACTGAAGAAAGACTAGCAGGTTCCTTTTGTTTCTGTTGTGACCTTTAAGTTCATACTTCATATTTTGTAATAGTAATCAAATTCCTTGCTGACAGGTTTCATTGTGGTCCTGAGGTAAGAGGATGAGGTTTTCTTACAACTTTTCATTTTGTTCTGTCTTTTGTTATATGGTTGATTAATATGGAAGCTCCACAACAGAGGTTAGTTCCTTACTTTACCCTTATACTTTGGGTGGACAGGTACTTACTTCTTATACAGCTATTTAAGTGTTGGTAAAACTCAGAGGTGAATGTGATATCCCTGGGTTAAATTGCTGGGTATTGTTGGGAATTTTGCCCAGGTGTTTTACAATTTGAAGTAGGTTTACCCTGGTGAAGTCCCTTGGTCTTTATTGGATGGTGAGGTGGCACTACTAGGCTTGATGGAGAAGTCATCAATGGACTACAGGAAGAGATACATGAAGTTCTCTGAATGTGTGTCCCAAGCAGGCATGAATCTAGCCTTGAGTGGCATCCTATCTTCAACAATGATGATGCCACACTACAAGCAAAAAATTGACTTCAATAATTGGCTTAGTTTCTGGTGTCACAACAAGGGGATCCAATATCTGTCAGCCTGAGGAGACATGATTGACAAACCATGACGCTTAGCCAGAGACGGTTTGTACTTGTTACCACTTGGCTTCTGATACTAGCAAAAACTTTATATATCCCCATATTGTCCTTTGTAGGCCATGCCAAGTTTTTAAACCTCCAATATAACAAAAATCACTCAAGACTACCTAAAGGTACGGATGCTCAATGCTAGGAGTTTAAAAAATGTGCTCCCTAGAAGCACTCCTCACCATGCAGAGTGCAGACATATGTGGAGACATGAAAACATGGTTCAGAATCATGGAAAGCACCCCAGTTATCAAAGGCTACAATGCCTTTCATATATTTCGATCCCCCTCAGCTTGGGGTAAAACAAAGGCAGGTGTCACATCTCAGTGTTCATAAAGGACAAGTACGCTGCTAGATTGGTCCAACAACATGATTCGCTTGAGCTGCTTCATGCCCAACTAACCATAGGTGCAACCCCCTACTACATCCTTGCTAGCTACAGATCCCCAAGCATGATTCTGGAAAACCACACTTCCTACTTAAACCTACTGAAATCTCTTAACATTTAGCCTAACACCATACTTATGGGCGACTTCCAACTAGCCCTCCATAAACTGAGAGACTTATACAACCCATAATTCACTTGCTCAGAGGTTTTTGTACTTCAACACAAACACCTTGGAGCAACTAGTCGGCTCCCCAACTAGAGGTACAAACATCCTAGACCTAGTACTCATGAACATGGGGGGGATGCTGCTCCCTACTGTGCATGAACTCCTCCCTGATAAGATCTGACCACAAAACGATCTCGATTAGTATTAAAACTAGCCTAGAACTCTCACCAAACTCCAAACCTGTTAAGAACTTTGCTAAGGCCAATTACCTTAAACTAAGTGATAGCTTATTAAACTTCCAAGCCCCTCCAAACCCAGATGACACTGAAGCCTACTCTGAGCTGTAAACAAAAGCATGGTACAACCACATTCATAACTGCATAGAGGAGGCAGTACCTGAGAGTCAAACCTATGATTACTGGCAAAGATTTTCCACCCTGGTGGACTCCTAACATCAACAGGCTATTCAACAAAAGGAAAAAAAATCTCCAAAGCCAAGATGGAACAGACAAAGCAGTGCAAAAAGGCACTTGCTAGTCTAAACAAATTACAGAGTTGGTCAAATCTGCCAAAACAAACTATGAGGCAAAGATAGCCTCCCAGGTGAAAAATAACCAAAGTTTTTTTTTTTTTTTTTTTTTTTATAATTTTGTTTGTAACCTCAGGGGAAATGCTCAGCAATGTGCTGAGTTAATCATGAACAGCAACACTTACACCCAGCCTACAATTACAGCAAACCTGCTGGCCAACAAGTTCAGTTGAAACCCCCATCACCTCCTAGCACACCGAAAGCAATACCCAAAACCATCCCCCTACCAGTCATTACAAGGGAACAGGTCCTTTCTGTGCTTGCTAAAACCAAAAACACGACCTCTGTGATGCCAATAATATTCCAAGAAACTTCTTAAATAGCTTAAAACAGAATATACCAGGGTCACTAGAAACTCTCTAACCACAGCCTCTGGGCAGGCTTTTTTCAGAGGAAGGTAGGACTGCAACCATTATCCCTCTACACAAAGGGGGCCCATCATCTGACCTAGGGAACTACAGAACCAGAAGCTTGACCAGTCTCATCTGCAAGGCCATGGAGAGAATTATCATGGACCTTATCAATAACATAGGAACTCTCCAAACACTGAACCAGACCTAAACTGGCTTTGTCAAAGGGAGGTCTTGCCTGCTAATTCTGGTGGACTTCTTCGAGAAAGTCACTAGGGCCATGGATGAGGGTAAAACAGTACACACTGTTTATCTAGATAAAGCCAAAGCTTTCGACCCAATCCCCCAACTCAGAGATCATAGATAAATGTACTGAGTTGGGCATAAAATCCTACATTATCGGGTGGACACCCAAATGGCTCACTGACGAGGCTCATGACCAGATAGGTGAATCCACTTTCAGTAAGAAACCCATTACTAGCGATGTCCCATAAGGGCTCAGTGCTGGGAACCCTTCTGTTTGATACATACTTCTCTGAACTGAAGGCCAACATTTGGGGCCTCTGGTCACCAAGTTTTTCAAAGACTGTAAGCTCGGAGCAATCATTGCATTCCTAAATGATGCTGACATCTTACAAACATGCCAAAAATTGACAAGTGACTGATACCAAATCCATGGTCGGAGACTAAATGCTAAAAAATGCATAATCAGACCCCTTAGTAAATCAGATATCACTGCAAATTATAATTTTAATAGCACACCCCTAAATGTAGACCCAGTGGTGAGGGATGCAAGAACACAAAAAGACAGCAACCTAAACTTTGACCGCCAGGTAGCTATGGTAGTGATGAAATCCTTCTGTGTGGCTCAAGTTGCAAGTAAAGGCATGGCGTCAAGGGTCAAAGGATGTCATGGTGCCACTGTACTCAGCCTTGATCAGGCCGTTAAGTACAATGCTCCCTTCTGCATATAGCTAACCAGGCACTTATACCAAAAGGAGCAGCCCCAGAGGCTTCTCACTAAAACAATACAAAGCATAGGACACATGTCTTATGCAGACCGACTAAAAATCCTATCCCTTTACTCCATCTCATATTTTTTTTATTGAGAAGGGACTTATGCCTGACCTACAAGGTATTCTCTGATCCAGTCCTGGTAAAAATATTACATATTTGCAAGAAAAATTATATGAGAGTTACACGCTCCATGGACCTGAACCGTATTTGTGACACTAACAGAACTTGCTGGAGAGAGATTCATATCCCAAAGGCTACCTCGTCTATGGAATAAACTTCCCATCTTTGTAAAACAAAGCTTGTCCCTTACCCTCTTCAAAAAGAATTTGGTTAAATGGATGGGGAACCATAAATTCACTCCTGACATACAGCCCATGTCTCTTAGGGACAGAGACCATCTGTAAAATGACTCAGGGCTCCAACACCCATAGACTCACTACCCTGAAGAATAATATTGCTACTAGTAGGTGTTCTGCACTCTACCAGGGTTCACACACTGCTAAAGGGCTCTTGAGAGAGATCATTCCCTCACCTGTTTTCCTCTCTCTTTAGCTCCTGACCCTCTTCCATAGACTAGTTAAATTATAGTTTTTTTGTTCTTATTACAGAGTCCTCCCTGCTCTCACTAACGGACACTGCTCCTCCTGGTAAAGGAGCTCTCCTACACAGCCCACCTTAGCTGCTACCCGATACTCCTTTACACAGATACAGATCATTCTTGCCTACAAGTGTCTGCTCTGACTAGGGACATAGGAACTAAGCGCCTCATGTCTCTGATAGCTCCCTCCGCATTCCTCCCCTTCAGTGACCCCCCCCCCAGATTTTCAGACTAACATACCCTCTTGCATAATCTTACAAATAGTTTTTCTAAACCACCCTCTTACCTTGTTCAGCTGGGCCAGACACTGCAGCAGCTTCAGTTTCCTTTCATCAACCTCCCATACCTCTTTTCTACCCCTCCACCCCAGGAAGTTTTCTAATAGAGCCCACATTCCGAAGGCACCATTTTTAAATCAAGTATTCTCCTTCCCCTGCATCGGATGCTCTCCTGGCCTCGGCGTGTGTGCTCCCTGGTAAGAATTTATTTTAGTAAGCCTTTTGACTATTACTAAACGTGCGTTTTTGCACCCACATTCTGTATTTGGATTGTGCTCATTAGGCAAACTTCTTTACGTAATTGCCGAACATTACCTGTTTAACTGTAATGTATATGTGAATCCTGCTCTGATGTCTGACTGTTACTTGCTGGAAATGTTTTTGAACCCACAAACCATCCACAATCCTATCCAACCTCACCTCATACACCTCTCCCCCGCTAACCCAATTACCAGTCACTTACCTCTACAAATTCCCCAGTTTTCACACCTCTCTCCTATATACTCACAAGCACACTCCCAAATACTCAGTCAATAAGTTTCTCTGTAAACACAAAATGGGGAACTTCTAAGCCACCTTTCCAAAAAGGTACCTAAATACTATCGACTTGACATGCCTACTCCACATCCAGTCCCCAATTTCCACTCCCTGACTTCCAGGAGACAGACACCCCATTCCAGGCCCACTCCTCCTCACCACTATATCCCATCTAAACACATATCCTTATATTCAATTAAATTGAGAAGCATACTAAACAAAACCACTGAATTCCACTCCTGGATAAACGGACACTCCCGAGACATCATAGCCCTCTGTGAAACTTTGCTAAAACCCCATATTCCAGACAAAGACATCCTCACCCCTGGCTACAACATCCTAAGACTAGACAGAACCCATAAAAAAGGAGGTGGCATTGCTATCATGTTCTCTGACCTCCTAACCAAAACCCCTCTAACTATCCACTCCATCCCAGCCCCACCCGCAGAAGTTCTTGTTGCAAACTGTAAATGGAATCCTCACACCTAACTTAATACAGCTGTTATCTACATTCCACCTGGCGACAACACTGCACTACTGGAAAGTATCCTTTCCTCACTCTGCACTGACCTCCCCAATGTAACTATACTCTTTGGAGATGTTAACATCAATTGGTTAACTCCCTCCACCATATCCCCCCCTCTACCTCTATTAATCTGCACGGTTTCACACAACTAATATGCACATCTGCTTATACCTCTAAATCCACAAATCATTCATCTCTTCTTGTCTGGATCCTAGTAACACACCCCTATAAGTATCATTTCCCTGAAACCCTACCAGATACCCTAAGTGACCACTGCCCAATTAAAAATGCTCCAATTTTCTCCTCACGTGTATAAACCCCACAAGATCAAAGCATGTTGCAAATTAAACAAGTTCAACTTTATTAAACTCAACAGCCAGCTCTCTATCAACTGGTCATTCCTTAGTCACATACCCCTTGATGAAGCAGTCATGGAATTTAACAGAATATTCCTTAGCATACTTAACTCCCTAGCCCCCATACGAAATATTAGAATAAAGTCAACCATATCCCCTTGGCTAACAAATGCCACCCGCACCCTAATGGCACAGAGGGATAAAACCTGAGAACTCTGGGCTAAAACCAAACTCTCCACCCAGCTCCAATAATACAGACAACTATGCAACCTTACTAAGAAAGCAGTCACCAATGATAAGAAAAATGACTACACTAAGCCTCCTGAAACACACCTAAACAACCCTAAGACATTCTGGCATACTATTAACCAAATTCTGCATCCAGGAAACCACTCCTCTCCCTAACCTAGTCCTACAAACACCCCCTCTCCAAACTGCCATTAACTTGAACTCCTACTTTACAGACTCTATTAGCAAAGTAACCAACCACCCCACCTCCAGCACCAACTCAACCCCACCCACCAACCCTTCCAAAACCTCCAACATCTCCCTCTGCCCTTTTCCTGAAAGCTGTATCCACCAACTACATTAAATCCCTACTTTAGACTTAAGCCATGTTCCCCCCTCAGCTGATGATCTCCCTCCACTCTTTCTCCAGGAAACAGCCAGCTCCATTTCCCTACCCATCTCCATTCTCATTAACCGATCAATCACTGTGGCCAAAGTCCCAGCAATCTGGGAAACAATCTACACCTTTCCCACCTATACGGGTGGCAAGCTCCACCAATTTTTCCAACTTCAGACCCACTGCAATTCTATCACCCCTCTCAAAGATCCCAGAAAAATGTGTTCACAAACAAATCCTACAATACCTTATTCAACAAAACCTAATAACCCCCAGCCAACATGGCTTCTGCCCTAGTCACAGTACCTCTACAGCCATCATCTCCTTTATCAACACCATCTCATAAGCCAGAGACCAGAACAAACTAATCGCTTGCCTCTTTCTCCATCTCTCAAAAGATTTTGACACAGTCTCTCACCCCCCTCGTCTTAAACTCTCTGAACTCAACCTATCCACCTCTACTACCTCTTGGTTCTCTAGCTACCATAGCAATCACTTCCAATCTGTAAAATGGCTTTCAGCTATCTCCTCTGAACTCACTATAAACATGGGACTACCCCAGGCTCAATACTGGGCCCACTACACTAATATTTTTACCAATCAATTATCTACCTCTACTCCTCAGTCTTCGCTGGTACAGTATGCTGATTGCTCCAAAGTCATCACCATAGCAGATACCCTCTCTTTCTGACCTACAGACTACAACTCAGAACTCCTTTTTGTCGATCGAAAAATGGCTCAACCAACATCAGCTAATCTTAAACCCAAAGAAAACCAAACTCTTGCTCTTTGTCCCAAAAACAATGCATTACATAAAACCTACTTTCTCTATCTCCTCCCAAAATAATACACCCATCACAGTAGAAACTCACACCAAACTGGTCAGGGTCATTATTGATGACCAACTAAAATCTGACCTACATGTTCTCAGTAACATTAAGAAAACCCACCAAAAACTTGGACTCCTCTAACGTTTTGTCTAGTAAAGCCAAGACAGCTCTGTCCCACGCCTATCTACTACCAGCTCTTCTTTACGGCTCGCAAATACTCACCAACCTACAAACCACTCTTCTCACTAAATTAGAAGCAACCTACAACAAAATTGCCAAATTTGCTGCCGAATTCCCATACCATTGTCACACCACTGCTTGGCACTCGGGAAACTAAACTGGTTAAAGCTTCCCCATAATCCCCTC
The DNA here is from genome assembly GCF_019279795.1 of Protopterus annectens. NCBI lineage: Eukaryota > Metazoa > Chordata > Ceratodontiformes > Protopteridae > Protopterus > Protopterus annectens. The sequence goes on from NC_056737.1 coordinate 1,139,838,457, forward strand.
CTCTTTCAGCTTCAGATAATTCACTCCATACTGCACCAAACATCTTTCTGTCTCAGTATTTCCTCTATTATCTCCACCAACTCCCCACCCAGGACACTTCGGAGCTCAGAACATCATCTCCTCACCATATACAAGCCAAAGATCAACTTCGGCAAAAACCTTTACAGCTATTCACCAGCTGTAAAATGGAATAAACTTCCACTTGTCATTCGAAATATTAACCCTAAACATCAGCTCAGAATTGCATTAAAAAACACCTAAGCAACATAAGACTATGTCAGTGTAATCATCCCCCAGACCGACCCTATTGCCATTGGATAACCTGTCTCCCTACCCCATCCCCAACTGTATTCTTATCTCTTCTACCTAATTCCTCAGTACAACTCCTACCTCTTCTACTCGCTCTACCTCATACCTGCAATTTAATATAAGAATTAACTCAAATTATGTACATAACTTGTACCTTCCCACTGTTAATCTTCAGATTAACTGGATATAGATTGTAAATTTTTTTCTAATTTATCTAACATTTACTCTGTACTGTAACAGGCTTTACATTACTGATTTTTAAAAGTTATTACCAATCACTTTTTTATCGCTAATTTGTGTTATTGTTAATTTTTTAACCTTTTTCTACATATCTATGTATTCTGTCTTTTGTAGTCATGCATTAGATTATCTTTGTATATGTGGAACTTTTCTCCCCGGGTCTCCACTGAAAAAGGGCTTCTGCCCAGCTGGACCAACCCGGTCAACAAATGTCAAATAAATAAATAAATACTGTCATATCCTGGGTGTTATTGGCTAGGTTTGTAAAGGCTCTTGTGCCATTAGCCTAGTAATCACCTATGACTGACTTGTGGTCAGATTTAACTAGGGATGAGGCAATGTGGGGTGGAGTACAGACAGTGGCTACGTTAATGACCAGGTCAAGGACATTACAGCCTCTAGAGGGTACTTACAATTTACTCCAGTGCACTGATATTAACAAAATCTTGGAAATGCTGAGCATATCTATTTTTATAGGTATGTGTGCGCAAATTAATGTTTGGGTAATTGAAATTCCCTAGAAATACGGCTTGGTTTGACATTTAACCCCTCAATGTTGTTAAGGTTATTTCCATAACCTCTGCGTAAAACTGATGAAGATTTGTAGCTAGCAAGGAATTAACAGTTGGATTTGTTACTGGTGACTTGGATCTCCAGCAGCTCCAAGTTAGGACTGTGGGCAATACGGTGTGAGGTGATGGTACTTCTGACATACAGATATTCTCCACAGTTGCCCAAGGGTTTGAAGGAATGATAGGTGCTAAACCCTGGTATAAATGGAGTGCTGTCACTGCATCCAAATCATGTCCAGTAACTACACAAATATGAATGTACATGCAGATGCACATAAAGCTTGTATGTTTCAGTCATACACAGTAAACCAGGTGAGTCGATACAAATACAATAAAATGGCAGAGGTGAAGAACTGTAAAATATCAGGGTGTGCAAGAATTTTAGAGATGCCAATGTAACCCTTCCAATAGGAGGGTGCTGTGGTTTCCTCCCACACTCCAAAGATATGCAGTAAAAAGACTGGAGCATATTCAAGGAGGTGGCTACTTAGAACCAGTGTATCAACCTGGAGGAGTACGCCGATGTAGTGATGGGCTACATCTTGAATTGTGTGGATGATATGTCAGTCACCAAAACCATCATCAAATGAGCCAGACGAGAGAGGTGTAAGAACTACTGAAAGCAAAGAATGCAGCCTTCAGGTCTGAAGACAGGGAAGCCTTCAGAACAGCCAGAGCAAATCTGAACAAGGGAGTGAGAGAAGCAAAATGCCCCTATGGCAGAAAGATCCAGAGCTACTTCTCTGACCAAAAAGACCACAGGTGCCTATGGCAGTGTATCCTGTTCATAAATGACTACAGACCCTTACCTTCACAATGTGAGGACAACAACAAATTCCTAAATAAGCTGAATGTCTACTTCAGCAGATTTGAGGAAGGGAACAGAACAGCAAAGAAAATGCCCATCAGCCACAATGAGAAGATGCTCACTCTCAATCCAGCTGATTTCCAGAGGGCTCTGCGCAGAGTTAACCTGAGAAAAGCAGCTGGGCCTGACAACATCCTAAGGCATGTGCTCAGGGACTGCGCAGTGCAACTAATAAATGTCCTCATGGACATCTTCAGTAACTCTCGGAGTCACCAAATAGTTCCGAAATGCTTCAAGGATAGAACAGTCATTCCATTACCAAAGAAGTCTCCACCTAGCCCTCACCTCCACAATGATGAAGTGCTTTGAAAGGCTTGTCAAGGATGCCATAACATCTGGGCTGCCTGCTGATCTTGACCCTCTGCAGTTTGCTTACTGAGCAAACCACTCTATGGCAGAAGCCACCTCTCTAGCACTCCATCTATTGCTGGAACACCTTGAGAATAAAAACACCTATGTGAGGGTACTATTCATTGACTTCAACTATGCTTTAACATGGTCATCCCTCTTCATCTGGTAATGAAGCTACTCCAACTAGGAGTTAACACTACACTTTGTAACTGGATTCTTGACTTTCTCACAGACAGCCCTCAGAAAATGTGCATAGGAAATACTTCCTCAGATAGCATCAGTCTTAATACTGGAGTTCCACAAGGATGTGTACAAGTCCCTTGCTGTTCACCCTGTTAACATATGATTGTACAGCCAGGTACAATACAAATCACATCATCAAGTTTGTTGATGACAAAATGGTGGTGGGCCTCATCAGTAATGATAATGAAACAGCGCACAGAGATGAGGTGGAGCAACTGATTACCTGGTATGGAAATAACTTAGCACTAAATGTGAACAAGGTGAGAGATCACTGTGGACTACAGGAAAAATCGCAAGGAACATTCTCCCCTCACCATCAATGGGGAAACAGCAGAAAGAGTGAGAAGCATGAGGTTTCTGGGAGTCGCATCGATGAGGACTTGTCTTGGAACACAAATACAAATGCCATAGTCAAGAAAGTGCACCAAAGACTGCACTTTTTAAGAAGCCTGAGGAGAGCGAATCTTCCATCGACAGTTCTCACTACCTTCTACAGAGGTACGAACAACCTCGTAGTATGGTATGGAATCTGCTCCATCGCTGAGCACAAATCCCTGCAGAGAGTGGTGAAGACAGCTGAGAGGATCATTAGGACCACCTATCCATGACTGGTACTTATCCAGATGTCTCAGCAGGGCCAGAGGAATAATTAAAGGCGAAAAAGGAGCGCAACACCATAGACATAAAACTGGAACTTTAATACAACAAATACAAGAACAGGATAAGCGCTTTCGGCGTGTGCCTTCCTCAGATCCTGAAAACAAGTCCAACATGCAACTATTTAAGAACCAGCTAATCAATCTAGTTAAAAGGCAATTAAGCAATTAATTAATTAAAAAATGAGGCAATGAAACATAGCAACACCTACTCCCCATTTGCATAGTGCACTTGTAACAAAAACATGTTTTAAAATCTAATATTCCTTCTATATACTTTCTATTGAATAGGTATTTATGCATGCTTTCATTTCTTTTAGAGATGTGAATATGATATCTTTTAAGTTTGGAGTTGTGTATTCTGCTATTAATGGGTGTGTTTTGTGTCTGTTTTGTCCATAATATGAATTTCGAGTGTTCACCAGACTTCTACGCGATGACAACAGTTATTTGTTTGTTGTATATCAGGCTGTGACTGTTGATTCTTTAATATTATGGTTGTGAACCTGCTATGCTAACATTATGAGCTCTGAGTTTTTAACAGATTTACAAGCTGTGCAATGGTTATGACAGCAGTGTTTTATTTATTTACTATAAGTTTTAATATTCTATGCTGATTGTCTGTAACAAAATGTAGTTTTGTTCTAAGCTTGGATCCAAGTTATTTTGAAACATGTTTTAGTTACAAGTGCACTATGCAAATGGGGAGTAGGTGTTGCTATGTTTCATTGCCTCATTTTTTAATTGCTTCATAGGTTCATAGGCTGGTATTAGGCTATCGGCCCTAAGGCCTATACAAGCCTAGCCATAACAATTCCCTGGCTCTTTCTTCCCACACTATTTACTTCCCTGGACCCCTGTCTAGCAGGGCAACTGACGTGATCCCCGGGGTGAATTTCCTTTCTCCCATCCAATCATCAACGTTCCTTTTGAAGAGGGCCAAAGAGGCGCACTGCTTGACATGTATGGGCAGTATATTCCAGTCTGGGGAGTCTCTGGGTCAGGAACCTATCCCTCCAGCATGTTTTGTTTATTGTGATGACAAGGTTTAGATCCCTGGAATGTGTGGCTTTGAAGGATTGGGATTTCTTTAAGTGTAGCATGTCCAACAGCTCTGGGTTTGACATGGCCTTGTATGTTGAGCAGAGATCGCCTCGGAGTAGACGATATGTGACAGAGTATAGCTGGAGTTTTTTAAGGTGGTCAGCATAGGGCATCTGCTTTAGGCCTGTGATTCTTTTAGTGAGGTATTTCTGCAGCCTTTCCAGTTGTTGCAGATGTCTTGAGAGGTACACACCAAATGGGGTATTGTATTCTATAATGGGTCTAATGAGGGATAAATACAGTGGGACAATGACCTCCTTTTTTCTGGATGAAAAGCCCTTAGTGATGAGGTGTGCCACATAGAAGGATTTCCTGACTGTTGTGGCGATGTGGTTATTGAAGGTGAGACCACTGTCCACCTGTGTCCCTAAGTCTCTTATCACACTTTCAGTGTTTAGTGTACTGCCACCTATGTGGTAATTCACGGGTACATGTTTTTTCCCAAAGGGTATAACTATACATTTCTTGGCATTGAGCTTGAGCCCATGGCTCTGGCACCAAGCATCTGTTTCTGTAAGGCCCTTTTGTATGGTATCCACATAATTTGGGGATTCAATAATGGCTCCCAGTTTGCAGTCATCTGTGAACTTTGTTAGCCAGAGTCCCTTAGTGTTGGCCTATACTTCAGAGAAGTAGATGCGAAACAAGGGAGGTCCCAGGACTGAACCCTGAGGTACTCCACTTGTCAGGAGTTGGATTTGGAGTCCACTACTTTTACAGTGTGGGTTCTGTCAGTAAGCCAGTTGGCAACCCATCGAGTGACGTAGGGATTAATGCCCAGCTTAGTACATTTATCTAGGATTCCAGGGTGTGGGATGGTGTCAAAGGCCTTGGCGAGGTCCAGATAGGCTGTGTGGACTGAGTTACCCTCGTCCACGGCTCTGGAGACTGATTTGAAGAAGTCAATCAGGTTCAGGAGACAAGATCGGACCTTCACGAACCCAAACTGGGTGGGGTCCAGTGTTTTAAGGTTGCCAATGTCTTTGTTTATAAGTTCCATGATAATATGTTCCATGGCCTTGCAGATCAGGCTCGTCAGACTGATGGGGCGGTAGTTCCCGGGATCTGAGGTGGATCCCCCCTTGTGGAGTGGGAAAACTGTAGCTGTGTGCCACTCAGGGGCATGAAGCCTGAGGTGAGGGTATAATTAAACATGACACTTAGGTGAGGTGCCAGTTCATTTTGTAGTTCATGTAGTACACAGCCCGGGATGTCATCTGGTCCCATGGATGCTGTATTCTTAGCTTTGGAGAGTGTGATTTTTTTACCTGTGTGGCCGTTATTACCGGAATTTGGCAATCTTCTGGTATTGAGATGGGCCATTTAGGGGTGACAGGGGGGTGAAGTTGGCATTGAATCGATCTGCCAGGATATTGGCAATATCCTTGGGATCAGTACATTTAATGCCATTCTGTTGTAGCTCAGAGCAGATCTGAGCATTGCCATTTAGATTCTTAACATAGTTATACAATGCCTTGTGGTTGTCTTTGGAATCTTTGGCAATTTTATTTTCGTAACTAGCTTTGGAGGATTTTATGAGGGATCTCAGCTTCTTATTGAGGCTGGTAAGGGAGTTTTTTTGCATCCTAGGATTTTCCCCTTTTCTGCAACAGTCTCTTCCTTAATTGCCTTTTAACTAGATTGGTTAGCTGGTTCTTAAATAGTTGTGTGTAGGAATTGTTTTCAGGATCTGAGGAAGGCACACGCCGAAAGCGCTTATCCTGTTCTTGTTTTTGTTGTATAAAGTTCCAGTTTTATGTCTATGGTGTCATGCTCCTTTTTTATTTTCTTCTAATTTGTGTACTGGAGCGTTCTTTGGTGGTGCTACTGGATTTTGGCACTGAATAATTAAAGACTGCACTCGCCCTGCTTACAGACTGTCCCTGTATCTGTCATCCAGAAAGCGCTTCCAAAGCATATGATACAGAACTACGAGATTCAGGAACACCTTCTTCCCTAATGTCATCAGGCTGCTCAACTCTAGTAATCACTACACTCCATGATGTCCAACTGGGTCAGTAGAAACTGTCTCAAATTGTGCATTAACATGGTTACTAGTCTCATCTAATACTTAGTGCAATATTCACCATGACTATAACTTATAGGCCATCTAGGGCAGTAGCAATGCAGTAAATATCTCTTCTTTCAGTGCAATACATGTTGCAAATTTGTAAATAAACCATAGTGCAATACACTAATGTTCACAGTGCAACACTCAAATGTCTCTTTCTGTGCAAGGATCAATGCAATGTCTTAATCAAGTACCTGTGCAATACTAATGAAAACAAAAGTCATCCCATGGCTCTCTAAAGAAACCAGACAAAAAATGTCACTTAGAAACAAAGCCTGGATAACAACATGGCATACCACAAAAGCCCCCCAACTTGGATATAGACAGCTAAGGAATGACGCAAAAAAATCCATAATAATAGATAAAAAAAAAAAAAAAAAAAAACTACTACTGTCATCTACAACAGAAGCACCAAAACCATCCTCAAAATTTTTGGGCAGGTGTAAAACTCCTACATCCAGGTCAGTCCTCCACTCCTTCCCCCTCAGCCATGAAACAAGAACCTCCATAATTAATAGCAAACACCTTTAATAGCCTCTTTACAGAAACCATCCAACAACTAGCTAGCCAACTATCTCCTGGTTAGCCAAACCCTACTGATGCCTTACCTTGCTCCCAAATCTCCTTTTAACGTCCAACCAGTTCCTACCTCACTTATCACTACTCTGCTCAAGAAATTAAAACAACCACCCTATCCGCAGATCACCTCCCTGCTGAGTACCCTCAAAAAGCCGGAGAAGTCATAGCTTATCCAGTCACCATCCTGCTTAATAAAACTATATCTGAGGCTACCATCCCCTCCGTCTGGAAGACATCCCATGTAATCCCTCTCCATAAAGGGAGCATCTCCAGTGAATTATCTAACTATAGACCCATAGCTATCCTGTCACCCCTAGCAAAAATAATGGAAAAATATATCCACAAACAACTCAAGAGCTACCTTATCAAGAATAATATCCTGACCAACACTCAGCATGGTTTTTAGACCATTCCATAGCACTACCTCAGCCCTCCTCTCCTTTACTAATGTCATTAACCAAAATCGGAACAATAAACTCTCCTCTGCCCTCTTTCTGGATCTTTCAAAGGCCTCTGACATGGTTAACCATCAACTCCTCATACTAACACTAAAAACCATCTTCCTTGAAAATCAGTCTCTCAAGTGGTTCCAATCACATCTGAATGGTAGACACCAAGCTGTCTTATGGAAGGACAAATTATCTACCCTACTACCCATCACCCTGGGAGTTCCCCTGGGATCTATAGTAGGACCTCTCCTATTTTCTATCTTTATTAATGACTAGCACAAGGTCATCCCAGATGCAATCTGTGTCCAATATGCAGATGATTCAACTTTAATATGCTTGGCCACCTCACCCAGGGACCTTCAGATAGTTTCCCAAGCCACTTTTAACATAGAAGAAGACTGTCTCCTTAACAGGCGGCTCTTATTAAATCCAAACAAAATGAAACTATTACTTTTCTCCCCCAACAGCAGACACCCCTTACCAGCCTTTGCTACAAGATCTAAAAATGGGACCATCATTTCTCCAGACCCCTCTACCAAACTCTTAGGAGTAATAGTTGACAATAACCTTAAGTTTGATGCACACATTAGTCAAACTATCAAAACTGTCAATAAAAAACTTGGATCACTCTATAGGATTAAGCCCCTCCACTAGCTAGAGCTGTCATTACCCGAACACACCTTCTCACCACCCTCCTTTATGCTTCCCCTTTATTTACAAACGACTAACTTTAAACTATCTAGTAGGTATACCAACATTGCCAGATTTGCCACTGGCACAGCTGTCTCAACCTAAGCTCTCTACGGTAGCTTGAATTACCTAATCTACTTCTGGTCAATCAACTTATAGTAGCTCACACGATTCTCTATCAGCTTGAAAACACGCCCGCACTCGTTAACCTCATCACTCCCTATACTAACCTTAGGGTACTACGCTCATCTGACAAGATCTTAGTTCAAACTTTCAAAGCTAATAATTTAGCTGGAGAATCACTGTTTGCAAACTCCATGGGCAAAACCTGGAACTCCCTTACTGTTGACCTTACTTCTGAACTCTCCCCAACACAATTCAGGAAAAATCTAACACAGTACTTCCAACTGCACTGGCTGTGCCCATGCACCAATATGGACTAACTAATACCAAATGCTCGTGTGCTACAACAGGTCGACTTCCTCTACTTTGACTACATCCCAAGTTTATGTCCATTGGGCGGCCACAGTGGTGCAGTGGTTAGCATTGCCGCCTCACAGCAAGAGGTTCTGCGGTTTGATGCTGGGGTGCCTTCTGTGTGGAGTATGCATGTCCTCCCTGTGGTCGTGTGGGTTTCCTCCGGGTGCTCCGGTTTCCTCCCACATCCCAAAGACATGCTGCAGGTGGATTGGACATCGTAAATTGGCCCTAGGTGTGAGTGTGTGAGTGTGTGTGCCTTCTGTGGAAGGTTGGGCGCCGGTCTGGCAACTCGACACTGTAAAACTCCACTGCCAATCATGAGCGGACAAGGTGATCCGCTGTGGCGACCCCTAACCGGGAAAAGCTGAAAGAAGATCCAATAACAATGTATTATATTGTTAAACTGATGGAGTATGAATCTATGAATGTTTTTATCATATACTGCTTTGAGCATGACAAAAGTTTTTCATCTAATATGTAACTTACATCTTATATGTTGATCTTGACAAATGTTTTTTATATTTATATGTAATAGTCTTTGCATGTATGTCTGGAGCTTTTCTCCGTGGGCCTCCGCTGAAAATGGACATGTATCCAGTCGGACTATCCCAGTCAACACATGTAAAATAAATAAATAAAATAAGTCTCATGCAAGTAAGTGTTCAGTTTGAAAAGTGTTAAAATGTGTTTCTAATTATGTGCAATATTAATCTGTCTACCTGCATGTCCATGATCTAATAGCTAGGTGTTATGTGTGTAAATGTTTGTGAAAATAGTCTATATGTTATCTGCACATCGAGTCTGGAGACACAGAATTTCATTCAGTTCTTGCACTTGGGTGATTTCTGAATGACAATAAAGTTTACTTTGACTATGAGTAGGTGGAATGGACATTCTAAACTGGCCATAGGTGTGAATGTGCATGCAAGTGTGTGGTGTGGAAGAGGAAGAATGACCACAGCAGGGCGAGCATAGCAGTGATTTAAATCTTGGCAACAGATTACTGTCACTCGTGAAGTGCAACCCGGACTCCATGTGCAAAAATGGGAAAAAGAGGTTGTGGATGGATAGAACGCAATCCTACCACTGTGAACAGCACTGTTAAGGCTGCATATGGTCTGTGCAGAGTTCAGAAGGCTATACTGACAGATATTAGAAGCAATGGATGCTAGAAAGATATTATACTGTTGAAAGGTATTTAAGGGCTGAAGTACTTTGGAAGCTTTAAAAAGTGGATGCATACACAATATGTGACAGATGACAAAGGTAAAATATGAAATACTGCATCTTCTAGGGAAAATATACGCAGGTAATTGTGGTGAAGATAAAGGAGAAATGGGATCACTTCACGTTACCTCTGAAAAAAGTCGTACTTTATGGAGAGAGGGTACAATAGTTCCCAAAAAGCACAGAAGGAGAGAATGGAATGGGAGGAAAAAGTTGAATTGGGGCTAACTGCCTTACTGGGAAAGAATAAACACTACTATTGCTTTTCTGCTTGCATCTCTGCATGCTTTTTGGCCAGCAACAAACTACTACTGACGAAGTCTGCAAATTCTGATCACAGCAACAGCTGCATTTACCTCCATTACTGCCTGTGTGTAGCTTATTCTTACACTAAAAACAAACCTACGGCAATCTGCAGAAACTGCTGCAGCCTAATTTGGACAAGACTCCTAAATCAATAATGAAACAAATTCACTTAGTGCATTACTGAATAATCTCATTATGTTACAAAGTAACCTATCATTAATTTCCAATATGTAAAAGGCAGCAGTATTAAGGTTCATACAGATCACTCAATTAATATATAATTACTCAGACGGTTAATGGTGAGAAACCATGCTGTTAAAATCATATATAACCTTTTCAATAATCTTTTTGAAATAAAAGCCAAACGACCTAACAAACACCAGAGAATGTCATCAGTTGTTTAGTCAGGACTATATGAAATTAAATCTGGATGCATAATGAAAAATATCCCCCGCCTGGGTGTATCGCAAAATACTACCTTCTTTTCTCACAGCAGGAATTTAAAGTATGCGTAAAACAGAAATGCAAACCTATGTAGTCTCCTGTACCATTATGTGCAGATAAACACAGTCAATCATACACTACAGCCAAAAAAGCATTCTTACTACACCTGGACAACAGAACAGCATTTTCAGAAAGGAGCAATCAAAGAAACCAAAAAGCATTCTGATCATAGTTTCAGAGAATGAACTAGCAAGCTGTCATATTCAGAGGCAAAAATACAAACCACTGTAGCTATTCCCTGCATTTCAGATACACAAGCACCTGTAACAGTCTCACAAACATGAAGCAGACACATTACCAAGGTCGCAGGTGACTGCAAACGGGAGCAGTCACTGAATACTCCCAAGACGAGAACACCCTTTTAGGGTCTAATACAGACAACTGGTTGGTGCCAAAGCCATGGCTAAAAACACAATACCAATAAATGCATTATAGTTCTTTTTGGTAAGTCTGCCATCTCCGTGTAACTATGCCATCAATAAAACACCCTTAAAAGTTGATTCACTAGATTGGTATCTGGAAACTCATGTAGACAGTAACCTAGCCTTCAAAAACATGTGTCCAAGATAGTAAGAAAATCCTGTGCTGCTCAACTTATAAGCAAGGACATGGCATCTAAGTTGAGAAAGGTCAACATACCACTATATTCGTCCCTCATCACACCCATCAGAGTATAATACCACCATCATTAAGCACCCATCCAGACACATGCAGCAACTGGAATGTCTACAAAGGTTCCATACAAAAAGAAAAATGGAACGAACACAATTGTCCTACTCTGATCATCTCAAAGCCCTGTTTCTTTACTTGGTATTATACAGACTTCTAAGAGGCATTCTTTGCCTGACATACAAGGCAACCATGGACCCGGTTTTGATGAATCTTTTGCACATCCGCAAAACCAACAGCATCAGTACTACTAGATTAAAATATGTAACTTTTGCTTGCAACATGAATAGGACATGTTGGAGAGACAGATATTTCTCAGAGAATTCCCATTCTCTGGAAAAGGCATCCATCCATGTGAACCAGAGCTCCTCCCTATCCCTATTTAAGAGCAACTTGGATCAATAGAAGGGTAATCAGAAATTCACCCCTGGTCTGGCTCCTATCTCTCTCATGGACAGAGACAGCCAGTACATCACCCCCTATTAATCAAATATAAATCAAGTTTGTGGGTCAATGCTTACAAGCATGTTACCTGCTTCATGAAATTACTGCTTACTATTCAGTGTACAAAATCTCGACTTGTGAAAGATACTAACCCTAACATGCACACCTGTCTAGAATGTGCAACAGATGTAAATTGGTCAGAGGCCGAACCAGGCAGGTTCAAAAAGGTCAGTCTGTCTGCAGTATACTCAGGTAACTAAAAAAGTTGAAATGCAAATTAGAACAACAAATCATGACATCACACACCTTTACCAGCAACATTAATAAAAACACCATAACAAGATGTGAAATACTAGTACTTAAGCCCTGCCTGATGATGCTATAAGCACAGCTGTAGTAACTTCAGCACTTCTGTGCAGATGGATGGAGCCCCAACTGTGAAACAGACATCCTGAGTTCAATTAGCAGTTTGGGTGCTGAAGGATCGGGAGTGGGGGAAGAAAGGAGCACCTTTTTTGATGTTTCTCTTACTCAAGCAGAAAGGTGGATTATACCTATAATTTGACACATCTGGTGATGGGGTTGGTACCATCATGGCATAGTAAATTGCTGTTAAGAATTTGGCACAGAAGAAGGGCCTGGTGCTAACGGATGCTGCACATGGTGAAATGCACATCAGTATCTCTGCCATTTAGGGCATACAAAAAATGCACTAGCAAGCAGGACAAGGTATGTAAAGCCGCTGAGGCTGCTCTGCCCTGAATCACTTTCCCAAATTACTACTGGTGCAGTCCCAGCCTCAGGGGTTAGTACTGGGGACACTTAGACAAAATAGAGCAGCAGGAGTGGATTTACAAGAGCGATGGTCAGCTGGAGGGGAATGCAAACTGGGTAGCAGCAGCAGTGCTTCTAGAAAGACAAAAGTTCCTCTAGCAGTGGGTGCATTTTAAATACACATCACATGAAATTATGAGGGAAGCAGGTCTGTTGTTCCACATACATGACATACACCTATCTGACTCGCGTCTGGGTAGCAGCCTTGGCATCAGATGATTGGTCAGTAGGAAGGAAGTGTAAGACAAAAGAGGCAACTCTGCTTTCTTGCATGAAAGAGCTCCTGCAATGGTTAGAAATTTGACAAATAATGCCAGGGAGATACCTGGATAAGAGACATACACGACAACATCTGCCCATCATTCCATCAGTTTAACTGCAAACCATCATCCTGGATAACATTCTGTCATTAAATACAAGTATGGTGTGGGTCACTGGATAAGCCCCTCAGGTCTCAAAAAGTGGCAGTGAAGACCAGTCAATAGTGTACAGCAATGACTGCCCTGCAGAAGGCAGACAGATAGTTGTGCAATGACCTACCAGTAAAGTCGCAAACCTGGTAAGGAGAATATGGTCCTGTGATTCCACATGTTAGTAGGACAGCGCAAAAAAAAAAAAAAAAGAGAGAGAGAAAAATGACCTTATGGAGTCAGAACTGATGCAGAAAATACAGATGTGAAGCAGGGAGAATACCCATTGATTTTGTACGTAGACCAGACTCAAGGCAGGCTAAGCATCACTACTGCTCCACAAGCAAAACATTCATACCCTTAGCGAATCAAGAGTCGTGAGGCTTTTAATATACCCTTTATTCATATTCTCTCTGGTAAATGCAGGTCTACAAATGTGCAACTATGTTTTTTAGGACCGACATGCAGCTCTAGTCTGATTAAGTGCATTTTGTTTCAACTACATGGTAAGAAAGGAAAGAGAAGACAATTGAACCCAGATCTACCGGAATTGTAATTCACAGCTTGCTGCCCTAATACACTGAACTCTGCCTGTCCTTGTAAAGTACAACACTGACCCAAGTCCTTTTCTTTCTCTACTAGTAAACGTATACGCTGCATTTCACTTCTTTAACCTTAAGGGTTATCAAAAATAATGTTGACCTAAGAATCAATCTGTTAAGTTTACAGAACAAAGGGCAACACCGCTAGAGGGGCTTCAATGAATCAATCATTGAAATTTACTCAGTGCACTATTGTCTCCTACAGTAATGCTCTTACTCCATTAGTTTATCTATGAAATGACACTCCTTCAATGATCTTAGGACTGTTTCCACCTTCCTTACCTATCACAATATGCCTCCTTCTCAGAGATCCCACATTTTGGGGCGCATATTATGGTGTAAAGATTCAAATACATAACCAACCTAATCAGTCTGTTCCTATCAAGAAGCAGGAAAACCAAATAAGTCACAAGAACAAAATTGTAATACTTATTCTGCAAATACAAATACACTTTCATGACCTACAGAGACTTCCAACAGCAGAGACTGACGGCAGGGGTCATACACATAAATAGGGGAGTGTATCTATGACCCACCCAGAGGAATTCATATTAGATGCAACACATACTTTCTTCATGTATCAAAGACCTGTAGAGGAGGTCCACCATGTTGGGTCCAACAACTTGACTGAATTCCAAAACAGGTGAAGGACAGCCCAAGGATTAAGGTTCAGAAATTTGAATTCTGAAGTACCAAAAAAGCCAAACCCCTGCAGCTATGGTTAATTCAATAATGCTTGGCAACAATACTGCAAAGAAGAGTTAAGAACCCGCAGTGCAAATGTGTGGGGAGATGTTCTTAAAACGAGCACTATAAACAGAAATGTGTGGGGAGATGTTCTTAAAACGAGCACTATAAACAGTCACACCTCTAATGCAGCAGCATGTGACTCATCACCCGATACCAAAGCATATACACAGAAAGGTAATTCCCATGGAAAAGGTTTCCTTGGTGATTGTTAGTCCTTCCATCTTTGGAATGAAAGAGCAAACTGCTGCTCAGTCTTTTTAAGCTCATGTAGCCACTGAAAGTTAAAATCTCATCTGACTGCAAATGCCAGATGCGAACAGAGCTTTCTCCCTGGTCTCTACAATAACAAAGAAAATGGGGAGATTAATGAAATGGTTCACGCGACAACTTGGAAACCGCTTTGAATATGAACGGGTTATTCTTAACAGCACCTGATTTTTGTGAAAGAATAGATAATACAATACAATATAGTGAGTATTAAGATACAGAACTACATAAGCAAGACAGCATACATTAAGAGAACATACAGAAAGCAGAGATATGGACTTCCACGGTGATGCAGCGGTAGCATTGTTGCCTCACAGCAAGAGGTTCTCCCATTCGATTCTCGGCTTGGGTTGGGAGTGCCTTCTGTGTGGAGTCTGCATGTCTTCCCCGCGGTCGAGTGGGCATTCAAAAGACATGCGTTGAATGAGCGTGCCTTCATTGAAGGTTGGGTGCCGGGCTGGCAACTCGACACTATAAAAACCAACTGCCAATCATTAGCGGACCGGAGTTCCGCTGTGGCGACCCCTAACCGGGAAAAGCCAAAAGACAAATAACAACAACAACAGAAAGCAGAGATATAGTTACAACTCACTGCTGCTGTACAATGTATAAGTGTAATAAACATTTACAAAAACAGATAATTTATGTCTGCCATCGTTAGCTACCATCAGCAGATATCTTTAGGTACACAAAGTTCATGTTCCAGAAATACAAGGGATTCTTAAACGTGAATGGGGACGCAGAACTCTTTCAAGCAAGTGCCTGGCAAGTCAATACTGTGTCATATTCCTGCCCTTTTACAAGGTTATAACAGGCAGAAATCAGTGATGAAGGAAAGGTGACTGTGGAATAATGAAGACCCAACTCATACAGGTGCTTGGAGGAAAACTCCACCCATAAGTCCGCCCCCCCCAAAAAAGTGATTTTCCTTTAGGTAATTCAGCACTAGACACTTTATATACAGAAAAAGCAGCATTTAATAATTAAGTTTGTCTCATAAGAGTGGCACAGTAATTAGGTCACTTATTCGAACTACAGAGCTATTAAGAAAACAATGCCTCAAACAATGGCATTTAACAGATCGCAAGCATCACACCTCAGATAAATGACGTAACCTGGAGTTTGGACAAAGGCAGGGCTTGTAAGCTTTGTTTTTAGATGTAGACAGCTTTCCCTTTAATCAAACTCTCAGTGTCACAAAGAAAGAAAAAAATATGTTCATCTAAGTCTACTAACTTTCTGTCGGTATTTGATTTTGCATTTTTTCTACAACGTGTTTTCCATAAAAGTGCATGTTTCTTCTGTTTTGTCACAGCATTTCTGCATTACATACAGTATTTTGTTGAGACAAGTCAGTGAGTTGGAAAAAAGATCAACACTAAAGACTAATTCTAGCTACACTATTTAAAACAGTGAACACAACACAAACCATCCTTGATCCAAGTAACACCCATTAAACAAAGCTGTCTGATCTCTCACACTTGAACACTGAATTAAAGTTGTTACTTCAACTTGGCTACATTTTCAAGCCTGTCATTCAAACATCCCTTAAAATGCTGTAACAGGCATAGCCATTAAAGAAAATCAAGGGAAACAAAGTAATTAAAAATGTGAATTGATGCTGTCACTCAAATGTAAGTAGTCACAGCACTGTTGTAAACTTAGACAGAAAACCAAAGTAAATGATCCCCTCCATAGGGATTTCTCTCTGTCCCTCTAAAATGACATCAGGAAGACAAAGGCACCGACTACAAAACAAAATCATGCTAGCCACGGCAGCTTCCTTTCAGGTCATTTTAGGGTATAAAATATTAGAAAATTATAGTAACCACTTACTTTGATACACAGACATTAGTAAGGCAGAAAAGTTCAAGATTTTCCTTTAAGAGGTCAAGATGAACTGTAAGCTTAGCAAATATGGTGTCCACTACTTGAAGACACAGCCTTGTCTTTTTATTTATTTATTTTATTTTACATTTGTTGACCGGGATAGTCTGGATACATGTCCATTTTCAGCAGAAGCCCATGGAGAAAAGCTCCAAGGTCAGCAATTTAGATTAAAAAATACAGTATTTACAGTAGTTAACATATCTAGGCAAGCAGTTAAGTTTAAGATGCAGTATTTACAGAGATTACATACGTAGGCAAATTATAGAAGTTCCAAGGTTAAAGAAAAAAACAGAGTAGGTCATCATTAAGTAACAAGTCAGCTAAAAATACTGTTATTAACTCATACATTTAGTTACAGATGCAATATTTACAGTGGTTACATACCTAAACACATTAGAGTTAAACAAAGTGAAGGTCAGGATAGTGCCACAGGTAAGCTAAAATAACTATTTTAGTCTCATTATCAAGGAGAGTTAGTTAGATTTGCTATACTGACATAGCCAGTTTAGTGTTAAATGTTGTTTGAGTCTAGTCTTGAATTGACTTAGGGAGTTGACCAAAGTAGTTTTGGTTGGGAGAGAGTTCCAGGATCTGCCTACACAGTTTGCGAAGAGAGAATGCTTCCTTGCAACATCACTCATCTCTAATCCCCCGGACATGCATATCTGGCAAAATCAGAGGTTCTACTTCATCAGAAAGTCTCAGAGGTGCTGGTTGGCTCCCCCTGACAGGCGACATCCTTGGCTAAGACTTGTAAAAAAGTTTTCTGTACATTCAGAGCCTGGGAAAGCTTTTTGTGTTGTTGGTCCTTCACTTCTAAACTTTGCAGTCAGGTGGGGAATATCAATAAATGGCAGGAAGATGTACAGGAAATTCCTGTAATCTAGAACAGAGAATACACCCACCACAACATCCACTGGGAGGGAGGGCAGCAGTTTGTATTTGCCAGCATTTCATTCATCCTTATCTCATCATCCCGTTTACTTACTGCCTCTCATTCATCCTACTTCCCACTTCTCTTTGCACCTCTCTCACACTTCTCCTTTCTACTACTCCTCCCTCTGCATGTCTCTCACACCTTTTCTCTGTCGTATCCTGATTGTATCTTTTCCTGTAAGTATTCTCACTTGCCTCTTCTAATGTCTTCATACCTCTCTGTGTAATGATATGCTGCTATCCGTGTAGCACAAGCTATCTCAGTCATTATGGCTACATCTTATCCATAAACCTCTGCTAAGCATAATTCCATTTTTCCATCCATGTTATAATATGCTTCTTGAACTAAATGTGGTATATCCTTGTATCTATGTGTATATATTTATTTTTTTTGCATATCCTTGTATCTCTAAATATGTTTTGCTCATTCTACCTCAGTAACCAAAACTAAATACATAAAACTGCTGCAGCTTCTACAAGAAATGTCACCATCATTCAACCGATCTCATATGCCATTTGCAAATTCAATGCTCTCTCCCCAATAAATGACCACCATTGCAAAAACTTTAAAAAGATAACTGGCTACTTGTGAAACAGAATGCTGACTCTGTACTTGCTTCTCAGCTATTTAAACTTATCAAGAATAACACATCCCGCTCCACACTAGTTCCCAGACTGCTCGGAGATGAACCAACATACAACATTAAACATCCTAACCACTCATGTCATCTCCTCCAAACCCCCCAAACTAGGCTTCACTGCACTGACACTGCTTTCTTAGTCCTTGGTCCCAAACTGTGGGAACTTTTCCCTTATTTTCTTAAAGATCATTTCTCTTATGCCATTTTCGAATCAGAAATAAAAACTCATTTCAAGGCTCCAGGAAAATGCAACTGCTATCTCTCTCTACAACTTAATCTCTTCATACCCTTCTTCCATCTACATAACTTGCTCGGACTACTTTTGATTACAATTCTTTCAGCATGCCAACTCTGATTTCCACTCTGTATATAATGCTTGTATACACTGTGTTTTGTCAGCCACTCCGTATAGAATGCCATGTATCTATTGTTCTTATACCCTCAAGCCAACTATGGTATTCACTTTGTATGTAATAAATGTATGTATTGCATTTTGTCATTCTGTATATAATGTCATGTAATCTATTGTACTTACCCCAGGCTGTAACTGATACATGTCAAGTGGGATCAGTGTTCTACCTCAGTTAAATTCAAAAATTAAATAAATAAAATAAGGTACTAGGGTGGATGCTAACACTCCAGCCTCCCAAAATGCACAGCCATGAGTAAGATGAAAGACCGACACTGGGACAGAACTGTGTCCAGCTATATGTAAATGGCAAGCGGATACCATCAGTGGAAGGTTGAGACTAAGAACAATATCCTGGGTGGGCCAAACTAAGGGGATGTCGCATGATCACAGTAGTCGCTACAGACAGCCAAATGAAGGGGTCACCACATGGTCAGAGTAGTAGCTACAGACAACCAAATGAAGGGGTCACCACATGGTCAGAGTAGTAACTACAGGCAACTAAATGAAGGGGTCACCACATGGTCAGAGTAGTAGCTACAGACAACCAAATGAAGGGGTCACCACATGGTCAGAGCAATAGCTACAGAGAGCCAAATGAAGGGGTTGCCACATGGTCAGAGCAGTAGCTACAGACAGGTTAGAATAAGCAGCTTACCAAGACAGTCTCCCTTCTGCCTGCCATCCGTCAGATCAAGTACTTGAAAGAAGCCCGTGGGAATGAGACACCAAGGAATGGGTGGGGGTTTGGCATGTCTTAAAACCTACCACCCGACTGTTGTGTTCTAGGGGCTTTCAACCAAAACTCCATTCTCAGGTACCCACTTAGAGGGGCTATTCAATGGCATATAGACAGTCAGCATCTGAAGACACAGTACAGCTAAATGAAGACCAGGCCAAATAGTCCACCTTCAGACATGACCAAATCACATCAGAAGAAAACAGAAGCTAAACAGGCTGCTAATGTACTTGAATCACATACTGTACAGGGATAGAAACCAAAAGATAATGTAGGGAATGTTCTTCCCAGCAAAACAGCATGTTGTCTAAGCCTGGATTAGCCCAGGAAAATGCTCACACCTGTAAAAATGCAGTGTCTGACAGCAAGAGGCAAGGCGTAACTACCTTCACAAGTGGTAGAAATCTTACAACTGAAGAATGGTGCATAACGTAACAGGCAAGTTACCTTGTACATAGAGTAATTCTGATATATGGGCTATTCCTAATCAGGACAGAAGCTACGGTTACAGATTATCTACCACAGAAGACCACAGCAGGACAAGCTCTCTAGGGGGTCACCTACCCCTCACCCCCATACCCTCTGCATCAATTCACCAATGTCAGGTTTTTCTGATGGTAAGGTGGGCAGAAATAAAGAAGTTATGTACTCACCATAACGTTCCATGTTGGTAGTCCATCTCACCTTTCATTTTTACATATGGGTTCGGAGCCGATCCTCGGCTCTGACTCAACCGATTTACAAGCTCAAAGTCTTCTGGTTGGCTCGTGGCTAAGCAGGTATCCCATAGTGCACCAGTACAAACCCCAGACCTTGTTTGCTGCTCACTAGAAAAAAAAAACCTAAAACAGACAAACCAATACTAAAGGGTCTCCAACCAAAGATAACCAAATTATTATTATTAACTCCAGATCTTCCAGGATGGGGGCAGGAGGGCGGGTTGGTAAAAATGAAGGGTGAGATGGACTACCAACATGGAACGTTATGGTGAGTACATAACTTCTTTATGTTGTGTAGTCCAATCTCACCTTCATTTTTACATATGGGACAGCGTCCCTAGCGCCTTATTCTTGGGTGGCTCATTGGAAAATACTCCTAAGCACCATGGAGCCAAAGGATGCTCTACCCCTGGAAGCTAAATCCAATTTGTAATGTGTAATAAAAGTGTGAGGGGTAGCCCACGTAGCTGCTGCACAAATATTACCAAGTGGGACCCTGGCTTGAAAGGCTGCAGAGGTAGACAGAGACCTGGTAGAATGAGCCTTGATCCTGCAGGGTAAAGGTCTGCCCTCCGAACTGTAGATAAAGGCTATGCAACTGGAAATCCAGTTAGATAGTGCAACTTTAGAAATTGGTAAGTCCAATCTGGAGTCACAAAAAGAAATGAATAGTTGATCTGATTTCCTGAATTCCTTGGTCTGCTGTAAATAAAAACGTAGTTGTCTATGAATGTCCAGCTGATGAAAATGGTATTCAGCTGCATTACAGTGATTAGGGAAGAAAACTGAGAGTTCTATGGATTGATTTAAGGTAGCAAGGGAACAAAGGAAGGAATAGTATACAGTGACACCCTGTCTTTGTGAAAGATCAAATAAGGTGGCTTAACAGACAAGGCTTGTAGCTCCGAAACCCATCTAGCTAACATGATAGCTACCAAAAACAAAGTCTTCCAAGACAAAAATTTCAGTGAAGAGGAGTGGGAAGGTTCAAACGGGGGAGAAGATGAGTGGGAAGGTTCAAACAGGGGAGAAGATGAGTGGGAAGGTTCAAACGGGGGAGATGTCAGTTTGGACAACACAAAATTTAGATCTCAAGAAGCCACAGGTTCTTGCAGTGGTGGTCTCAAAGGAGTGATTCCTTTCAAAAAGGTCTTGCATAGCTTATGAGACATTAAACTGTTATCTGGAAACCCTAAGTGAAGAAGACAAACTGCCACCAATTGAACTCTGATAGTGGCAGCGGTAGCTCCTTATTGAAAAAGCTCAGAGAGAAATTCCAAAATCACAGGGATAGAAGCAGTGTAGGGATCTACATTCATTTTCTGTGCCCAAATAGAAAATCTTTTCCATTTACTGCCATACAGCCTCCTAGTTGAAGGTTTATGGGAGGACATAAGAATATATGATACTGAGGATGATACATCATGAAGCCTGACTAGGGATGGAACTGGAGCAGCCACGCTGTCAACCTGAGGGTGCGGACTGAGGGGATATAGCGACCCTGACATGTGAATCAACAGATCTGGAGCTGGGTCCAGGATCCAAGGATAGTCCAGGAGAAGAGGGTCGAGAAAGGGGAACCAGACCTGACGAGGCCAGTAAGGAGCAATGAGGATCAACTTGCTTCCCAGCAGACTGGCTTTCTGAATCACTTTGGAAGTGGAGGAAAAGCATACAGAAGTCCCATGGGCCAATTGTGAGCCAGAGTATCTCTGGGTGTCTCCCCCGGAGGGGGAATGAGGGAAAAATAGCTGCTGCATTTGGTATTGACTGGGCTGGCAAAGAGGTTGCAGCAAGGCTGTCCCCATTTGCGGAAAATCTGTTCCCCTGTTTCAGAGACCACTCGTGAGGAAGCAGGATCGCCCGGCTGAGCTTGTCGGCTATCACATTGGTCATCCCTGGAATGTGCGTTGCAACCAGAAAGCACTGGGAAGAAATCGCCCATTCCCAAACTCGCATGGCCTCTCGACAGAGTGGGTAAGATCTGGTACCGCCCTGTTTGTTGATATACCAAACTACCGACATGCTGTCTGACTGTATCGCAATAGTCCTGAGAGGAAGAAGGTCTTGAAGTGCTTACAACGCCAGGAGCACCACCCCTCATCTCCATAACACTGATATGCAGGTAAGCCTCATGTTCTTGCCATGTGCCTTGGACAGTCCTGCCAAGATGATGCCCCCCCCCCACCCGATCTGGGAGGCATCCATGGTCACAGTGGCAACGGGTTGGGCAGGAACAAAGGGGGTGCCCATGATCAGCTGGTTGGGGGCTATCCACCAAAGAAGGTCCTTTTTGCATGAATCCATCAGCAGGATAGGATGACTCAGCGGCAAATATTGGCAGGACCATTGGGAAGACAGAAGCCACTGGAGAATTCTCATGTGCAACCTGGCTAATGGTACTAATAGAATGGTGGAAACCATAGTCCCAAGGAGCTGAAGAACCCACTTCACTTTGACCTTCCGCAACTGGAGAAGATGTTGAATTTGAGAGATTATGTTTTGTGCCCTGTCAGCAGGGAGACGAGCTGTTATGTTCACTGTGTCTACCTCTGCGCCTACAAAAATCACAGACTGACAGGGCAATAATGCAGATTTTTACCAATTTATAGAGATCCCTTTTTTTTTTTTTCAAAAAATTTTTTATTATTTTACAGATACAAAGAACGCATGCAAGAGATCCCTAACTGAGCACAAAGTTGAATAGTAGCGTCTTTGTTTTGGAGGAGTAGATGCCTGGTGGGGGTGGTCAGGAGCCAGACGTCCAAATAAGGAAACACCTGGAATCCCTGACGTCTCAGCTGAGCTGTCACTACTGACATGCATTTGGTGAACACCCGGGGGCTGTGGTGAGACCAAAGGGCAGAGCACGAAACTGATAATGACTGGCTCCTAGCTGGAAGCGTAGATGGCTCCTGGATGCCTTGTCCATTTTTATATGGTAGTAGGTATCGTGGAGATCTAGAGAGCACAATTAATAGTCTTTCCCCAACAATGGGAGTATCGATTGCAGAGTTACCATCCGAAACTTGTCCTTCATGGATTCGTTTAACCTGCTGAGGTCCAATATTGGCCTCCAATCTCCAGTTCGTTTTGGTACTAAAAAGAACCTGGAGTAAGTTCTGGATCCTATCTGGTCTGCTGGGATGGACTGGATGTCTCTTTTTAAAAGCAACTTGTTGATCTCCACAGTTGCCTGATCCCTGTGATTGGGTGGTACATCTGGGATCTTCTTGGGAAAAAAACGTGGAAGGGAAAAGGGTATGAAATAGCCTCTGTTAACAACTCTTTGTACCCTCTTGTCTTGAGTGATATTTAGCCAGGCTTCTGGATACAAAGAAATGCGACCCCCGACTGGCCCCAGAGAAACTCAGTCAGGCCTCACATCAGGAGCGTTGATAAGGCCACCCCCCGAAAGGAATCATGGCCTTGCTGGTATTGCAGACCGCCCCTGCCTCTAGGACGATGTCTCCCATTTCCTCCTCCTCTGCCTCTGAAGGAGGGTTCACCCTGTGTGTCCGGAAAGACCCTCTGGGACTTTTTGAACCACATTTTACCGCCCCCTTTGACCTTTGGGGTATGGTCGAGAGGGAACAGTAAAACCTACTCCCATGGCAGAAAGCGTCTTTCCTTCTTGCTCGCACTGAGTGAGTGTGTCCCTCACCTTAGAACCAAAACAATGAGGAACCATCAAATGGGGCTTGGTGAAAGTAGACTTGAACGGTTCTGCAAAATTGCACAAGCGCATCCAGGAGTGACGCTTCAGGGCAACCCCTGAACCCGCTGCTCTACTCGCTCCATCAGCCACATACGAGATAAGCAGCATGTAGGAGTTAACTATAGAATGTAAGGTGGACAAGTGAGCAGAGACCTTGTCAGGGACTCCCTCAGTAAATGCACCTTGTATAGAATCTCCTAACTCCTTGAGGAGAGCCCTCTGTATTCTCGTGAAGTGAGCGAGATAGCTCAACGATTGAAGGGTAAATGCCGCTGAACTAAAAATATGCTTCCCAAACCTGTCCATCTGTCGAGAATCCTTATTTGGTGGATGAACAGAGGAAGAAGTCTCCAACAGCTCCTTCTCTGTGGCCACTGCCGCCGCCACCATGGCATCTACGGGAACACCCTTAGACAAAAACTCTTTACCAGGAGGGGCAGACAAAAACTTATTAAGTCTCCTGGGGACTGGCTCCACGGCATCAGGAGTATCCCACACCTTTCGATTAACTAGAGTCATCAGTTCATCAAAAGGTGGAGATACCCAAGAAGCAGAAGGTCGAGACTCGAAAGCCTTCAGTTACACCGACTCCTCATCAGAAGGGTTGACAGTGGGCCAGTTGCACCTTTGCTTAAGAATCTCCATGATGTCCACGAAGAAGACATCAGAGGACGACTTGGGGGACCCTTCAGACTCCTCTAGGTCAGTGTCTGACGTCAAGGACTCATCATGGGAGTAAACAAGCTTCCTCTTACATAGCCTCTTCCAGGGAGGCTCCTCGAAAGGACATTCCAGGGATGACTCGGAAGAGAGAACCACCAGCCAATGGCTCCTGGGTTTGAAGGTCTCTGCTGTCTCCGGAGAGAGTAAAAGCTGAGATTAAAGTGGGTGCTCTCAGGGGAAGAGTGCTGGTACCACTTGTAGGGGCTGGAGAATGAGACAGCATGCTCCTTATCATCTCAAACGCTGACCTCTGCAGCTGCGAAGACCTCCCCCGCTCCGAAGAGACAAAGGTTGACGTCGGAGCCAGAGCCGTTGGCTCCAAGACAGATGCAGGTTCCGAGCTCAACCTGGCCGACGCACCGAGAGGAAGGCTCAGAATCGGAGATCGATTCCAACCCTCCCTGTTAGCGCCGACAGGAGAGCTTCGGCCCCTGGACACGGACAGCACCATGCATGTCGGGGCTGAACTCGGCTCCAAACCAGCGACAAAGGGAGCTGGAACCGATAGTACCTATGGTGGCACCAAGCACTCTGGCTCCGAAGTGCCAACATGGCTCAAAGGAGGAATAGCAGACAAGAGCAAAGCTGGATCGAGTGGCTCCGGAGCCGACTGGGTTGGAGCCAACAATAATTTTGGTAAGGCAGACTACTTCAGGAGTCTCAACACGACCCTCTCCACATCTTCTTCCGAAAGGCTCCTGGAAGATCTGGAAGACATAGTAGAAGATCTTGATCTAGGGGCCACTGGAGACTTCAGTAACACGGAAACCAGTAGGGAATCCACAGAGCAGCTCCGAGTAGCAGATTCAATTGCTGATTCAATCGGTTCAGAGGTCGGCTCCGAAACACTTGGAACCGACTTTGACACCACAATGGTGCTCTCCTTCAGCTCCGAAGGCAGTGGAGTCGAGAAGGCAGATTTTGACTGTTTAGAAGGCGGCTCCAAGACACCAGCCAGTACCGGAGAAGGCCTTTTTGAAGACTTAGATTTGCCAGACTTGGAGGAAGCCGAAGAACTGGAAAGAACTTCCTCAAAAGATGGTTTTAGTAGACCCTTGAGTATAAGCTTGTTCTTTCTCTCCTGTAACACGCGAGGAGAGAAAGCATGGCAGAACAAGCACGATTCCTGCAGGTGGATGGTTCCTAAACAGTAGGCACAGCTACTGTGGCCATCCGTTAAAGACATCTTTTGGGAGCATTTCATGCACTTCTTAAAACCCGAAGGTTTATGCTCCTTACTCTCGACATTTCACACACACACACACACACACACACACACACACACACACACACACACACACAGGAAAGTAAGAAGAAGAGGAGGAGAGGACTATGTCCTCTAACTAAAACGGGCCTAGCCTTACAGAAGGAAGTTCCACAAGGACTTGGTCCTCTAACTTAAACAGGCCTAGCCCGGTGGAACAGAAAACTAGGTCTTCTAATTTAAACAGATCAGAAAACGCACACACACAGAAAACTGTATATAACTATGTGGTAACAATTTGAAGAAAATAACTAATGTACTAAGGGAGGAACTCCAACCCTTAGCAAATAACCAGCGGATCCCCACCAAAAATACAATCTCAGATTAGGAAACTAAGCTGCCAATAACGGTCTAGAAAAAAAAACAAACAGTGGAAAACCACCACAAACTAACAAGCTACTAAAAAGGAAAAAAACGCAACGGCGCCTACAAAGAACTCTAAACTGGCACACAGGATACCAGACTAACAACAAGTTTAAACTAAGAACTACTGCCTAGGATAATATCACCTTACAACAGAGTAATAACTGTAATACAAAATTTAAATAGAAAAATTTTGACACTTAGCCAGAGCCAAGAGAAGCACAACTGAACTCGTCGACGCAGCAAACGAGATCTGGGGTTTGTACTGGTGCACTATGGGATACCTGCTTAGCCACGAGCCAACCAGAAGTCTTTGAGCTTGTAAATCGGCCGAGTCAGAGCAGAAGATCGGCTCCGAACCCATATGTAAACTTGAAGGTGAGACTGGACTACACAACATGAATGGCTTCCATCTTTAATTCTCTAATGTGAAAACAGCTGAATACAGGAGAGTAGTAATTACAGGAATCAAGGATAACCTCATGGGCACTACGGGTCCTGAAGAAGGAACTTCAGATTCTGCCTCCACCATAAGAGAGATAAATTTCTGCTCTAACAGCAGAGGGGTACAAGACACTGTTGAAGTCAAATGCCAAAGGTGTGCCTAACAAATAATCTCCTAATGTCTCTCCAGTTGACACTGAACAGGGGACCCTCACCAGGCCCAGTGCTGGCCCTGGAGGAATGGACCCAGCTCTTGTAGAGCACAATGTCAGACACATGCATCAGGTGAGACAACATTGAGCAGCTTGGGTAGGAAAGGCTACATAGCACGGGGCAGCACAGTCTGATACCACATGCACCTGCATTGGCCAAACCAATGCATGCAGAGCCAGCACTGGGGGAGTCCTTCCTCAGGGTAACAGCATGGACACTGGTGTTCTGGCACTTGGGCAGCAAAATCAAGGAAACACTACTTATATCCCTATGGCAAATAACTGCTGCTAAAATATCTACCAGCATGCCTCACCAAAGGTTGGGAAGGGGGGATCAAGGCAGCCAGCTGAGAATGCTATCAAACTACAAGACAGGAAAATTCCAAAATCCAAAGTCAAGAAAATACTGATGAACCCTTGGATGGAGGGAGAGGAAACAATCTGAGCCAGGAAAATGAGCACAACAGAAGGAACATGAACTTAAGTGAAGATTTCCAGCATCAAAGGAGGAAGGGAGGAGGAATAAGTCCTAACAGAATAACACCTGCTATGTTGAAACAAAAAACAAATAATGGACCAAATGCCCTCCTAAACACTTTACCAGTAAAGCAAAAACAAACTTAACTAGAAGATGCAGAATCAAAACAAGTCAAAAGTTTATCTAATTGGGGAAGTCTTTAAAAAGAAACTCCATGAGGTGAGAAAAACAACATACAACTAAATCTGCACTGAAATGTCATGTAAAAGCCAAGCATAAAAAACATATAAATGGCCAAAGTACAGAGCCAAGGACAAAAGGAAGCTAATCAAATCATTACTGCCCTGAAAGTAAGGATGACAAGAGAAAGGAGAAGGTGTTGAACAAAGGGTAACTGAACTACAGCAGGGCGAAGATCACCAACCTGTGCTTAACCTAGAACCTATAGACAGGAGAGAAAAAAAAACACTGCTAGAAGGTAAAAACATTCCAAGTAGTCTGGGGCTTTTACAGTCTGAATGAATGTTTCCACCAGCTTGAAAAAGAGGAGAGAAGTACAGGTATCAGGGAGGGGAAGTGTCCGTGTGTCCTGAGAAATGTAAACTCTCGGAGCACAGAACATCAGTCCTTGAGTTCGATGAAGACTGAAATTCCTTAGTAAATGACAGGTGTACTATGAACACAAATCTGCAGATAAAAAAACTACATAAACATGCAGCTTTGAGAAAATTAAGCCACCTAGGGAGTAGCTTGAACAGAACAAAGGTTGTTGGGAGAATATTACTGTAGCATTGAATGCAGGTACTGAAGTATCTAGCATTAAAGTTGCAACACAGCAGTACTGTGTTCATCACATGCATCACTGTCACAGTAACAGTCTTGATGAGTGAGAAGGGTACTAAAGCAGTAAATGCCCCAACCCTGGAAACAGAGACTGAGCGCTAACATGTAGTGGTAAAACCTGCTCTGCTTCCAGAGAATGGTTCATCTTGTAGGGGTTTGAAAAGTTATGGTTAGAGTTCAGCTAACTGCCTCAAAGATACTCTGGACAGGCAACTTAGCTAAAGAAGACTGCAGTAGTGGTCACCATTCTTATACAGTGTTCCCTAGCATGTACTTGTAAGGTACACCCCCCCCCCCCCCATGGCAGTCACTTCAGAAGGCAATGCAGCTCAGCTAGCCATTCAGAAACTCTCTTGTTCAGACACTAGTTTTCCTAGCTTCCTTAATTTGAAAGAAAACAAATGGTCAGATTTTTTGAGTTCTCTGGTTCTGGCCAAGTAATACTTGAGCTGCATATGCATATCAAGCAAATGTGGGAGATTTTTCCATCTGTTCTGCGGGCTGAGGAAGAAAAAGTACAGTTTTGTACCTACCATAAATGTAGATGTCCGAACTGGATAGCATCTGCAGTCATAACAAGTGGGTTGTCCTGTCGTCAGGCAGCCCTGCAGTCGGCCGGATTCCAAAGTCCGGGTCCGGCTTCAGCTGATGTCGCACTCCACCCGACGTCATCTCTGTTGGTCTTCGGGTATAAAAGCATCAGCCGACGCCATTTTCCTCAGTGTTTCTTGCCCCAGATGCCAGTAGCCCTCTTGCATGCTAAAAATTTGGATAGATGCCAATGTTTCCAAATAGATAGAGGTAAACATAACAATAAGCATATATGTACATATATACAAACAAATACACCATAAAAGACTCCCCCCCAACAGCTAGCTATTAGGAGGGTAAACACCCTAGGAGTACCACAGAGGGGAAGGAGGGAGGGTAATCCTGACTGCAGATGCTATCCAGTTCGGACATCTACATTTATGGTAGGTACAAAACTGTACTATGTCCTTCATGGATGCATCTGCAGTCATAACAAGTGGGTAGAATACCATAGCCAACAAGGGGAGGAGGATAAAAGTAGATTATGGTGTGTTTAGGATCCCTTGCAGTACAGCAGTGGCAAACCCTGCTCGGGATCTGGAATATAGAGGCAAATTATAATGCTTGGCAAATGTATGCACGGAGGTCCAAGTAGCCGCCTCAATAATGTCTTTGGTTGCCACTCCTCGTAAGAAGGCTGTGGTAGTGGCTGCTGCCCTTGTAGAATGAGGTCTTATGTTCTGTGGAATTGGTTTTCCATGGAAGGAGTAACAGTAACGTATGCAGTTTCCTATCCATTTGGAGATTGTCTGTTTGGAAATAGCTTTTCCTTCCCTTCCTGTTGCATAGGCTACAAAAAGTTGGTCAGTCTTTCTGCTGTTTTTGTTCTGTCCAAGTAGTAGCGTAGCTGTCTATGTACATCCAAGGTATGCAGTATTCTTTCCCTCTGTTTTGTGGGTTGGGAAAGAAGGTAGGTAGGTGGATTGCCTGGTTCAAAGACACTCTGGATACCACCTTGGGCATAAATGTAGGATTAGTCCTCATGGACACTCTATCTTGGTGGAAGATTAGGAAGGGTTGTACTGCCATTAAGGCCTGTAGTTCTGAAACCCTCCTTGCTGAAGTTATTGCCAGTAGGAAAGCAGTTTTCCATGACAGGTGTTGTAGGTCTGCTGTTGCTGCTGGTTCAAAGGGTGATAGTGTCAACTTTTCTAGCACAAAGTTAAAATCCCAAGCTGGTAATGGTGGTTTCCTTGGAGGTTTTACATTCTTGATTCCTCTGAGGAACTGCCTGAGCAAAGGGTGCAAAAAAACAGGTGGATCAAAGCTGTATTCTGCTGAAATAGCTGATGCATGTATCTTGATGGAGGAGTAGGACAGGCCTGAATGAAGAAGTTCGCCAGATACTCCAGAATGTTAGGCATATCTATGTTTGACACATCTTTTCCTCTTTCCGTACTCCAAATGACAAACCTTTTCCATTTTCCAGGATAGTTCCTTCTTGTTGAAGGTCTGCGTGCTTCAAGAATAATGTCTTTAACTCTTTGGGAAAGTTCTGGATTAGCTGCTGTTATGTGATGTTCCATGCAGTCAGTTGCAGCGTTTTAGGTTTGGATGTATGATGCTGTAGTTGTTCTGAGTTAACATCAAAGGCATCAGAGGTATTGGCCACATTTTGTTCCGAGACATGCTCTTGAGTAGTGGGTACCAGTGCTGTCTTGGCCAGTTTGGAGCTATCAGGATTATCCTTGGACGTTCTTCCTTGATTTTTAGTAGTACCTTGTGTATCAAAGGAAGAGGTGGGAATGCATATGCTGTTAGGCCTTTCCAGTTGAAGGAGAGTGAGTCCACTTTCCATGCTAGTGGGTGGAATGTCCTTGTGCAGAATTTTTTGAGCTGGTGATTGAGAGGTGATGCGAATAGGTCTATCTGTGGCATTCCCCATTTCTTTGAGATGGTCTTGAAGATGTCCGGGTGCAGTTTCCATTCGTGGGCATCCAAAGTGGTTCTGCTTAATATGTCTGCTAGAGTATTGTCTTTCCCCGGTACAAATATTGTCTGTAACTGAATGTTGTAGCTGAGTGCCAGGGTCCACAGCTCCAAGGTCATTCTGCATAGGGGGTATGAATGAGTGCCTCCCTGTTTGTGGATGTACCACATGACTGTGGTGTTGTCTGTCCTTATCATCAACTGGCCCTCTTTGCGAAATGGTTTGAACTTTTGGATTGCCAGTTTTACTGCCAGCATTTCTTTTAGATTGATGTGCAGGCGAAGTTGATCCTGTGTCCACAATCCTTGCACGCATTTGTCCAGCATGTGGGCCCCCCATCCTAGGTCTGAAGCGTCTGTTGTGATGGTCTGGCTTGGTTGACATCTGCGAAAGGGTAGGCCTGGGTTTGACTGGCATGCCTGAGCCCACCATAGGAACTCCTGTTTTAAGCATGGAATTAGTGGGATTTCTGTTTCTAGACTGTGTCTGTGTTGGGACCATAAATTCTTTAGGTACCACTGTAGTTTCCTCATATGTAGTCTGGCAAATGGGACCAAGATTATGCATGATGCCATGAAGCCCAAGGCCTGCAGAACTTTTCTTGCTGTTAACTTGTTCAGTTTTGTTAGTGCCAAGAAGTAAAGAGGAAGTTCTTTTGTTTTTCTGTAGTCAGGAATGCCATTTGTTGTACTGTGTCCAATTCCGCCCAAGAACGTCCTTGTTTGGGATGGTATCAGCCTTGACTTTTTGTAAATTGACTGTGTATCCCAGTCCTTGTAGCAAGTAAATGACCCTTTGTAAATCTGTTGTCAGCTTGCTTTTGTTGTCCCCTTGTAGCAGGCAGTCGTCCAGGTATGGGTAAATTTGAATTCCCTGTAGTCTGCAATGGCCGATCACTGATGCCAGGCATTTTGTGACTACTCTGGGCAGTAGATAAGCCAAAGGGCAATGCTGAGAATTGATAGTGCTCTGATCCTGCAAGAAATCTGAGGTATCTTCTGCAGATTGGTCGAATGGGGACGTGCAGGTATGCCTCCTTGAGATCTAGAGTTACCAGCCAAGACTCCTTGCCCAGCATGGGAAGAAGTTGCTGTAGGGTCAGCATTTTGAATTTTGGGACAATGATGTATGTATTTAAGGTGGACAGGTCGAGAATTGGTCTCCAACTTTTTCCTTTCTTGGAACTAGGAATAGTCTGGAGTAGAACCCCTTTCCTTGGTCTGCTGTTGGCACTCTTTCCACAGCTCTCATGTTTGCTAACTCCATTATCTGGTAGAGCCTCTGTTTTGATTTGGAGGTAGGTTTGGCATTCCTGTTTTGACTGGTAAAGTGTGGAAGTGAAACCGGTAACCTTGATCTATGGTTTGTAAAATCCACTTGTCTTTTGTTATGTAGTGCCAGTTCTTTGAAAATAAGGTTAACTTTCCGCCTAGAGGAGCTGCTAGTTGTTCCCTGGTAGGGGAAAACCCACTTGGAACCGACTCTGACACCACAATGGTGCTCTCCTTCGGCTCCGAAGGCAGTGGAGTCGAGAAGGCAGATTTTGACTGTTTAGAAGGTGGCTCCGAGACACCAGCCGGTGCCGGAGAAGGCCTTTTTGAAGACTTAGATTTGTCAGACTTGGAAGAAGCCGAAGAACTGGATAGAACTTCTCAAAAGATGGTTTTAGTAGACCCTTGAGTATAAGCTTGTTCTTTCTCTCCTGTAACACCCTAGGAGAGAAAGCATGGCAGAACAAGCACGATTCCTGCAGGTGGATGGACCCTAAACAGTAGACACAGCTACTGTGGCCATCCGTTAAAGACATCTTTTGGGAGCATTTCATGCACTTCTTAAAACCCGAAGGTTTGTGCTCCTTACTCTCGACATTACACACACACACACACACGCACACACACACAAGTAAGAAGAAGAAGAGGAGAGGACTAGGTCCTCTAACTAAAACGGGCCTAGCCTTACAGAAGGAAGTACCACGAGGACTAGGTCCTCTAACTTAAATAGGCCTAGCCCAGTGGAACAGAAAACTAGGTCTTCTAATTTAAACAGATCAGAAAACGCACACACACAGAAAACTGTATATAACTATGTGGTAACAATTTGAAGAAAATAACTAACGTACTAAGGGAGGAACTCCAATTCTTAGCAAATAACCAGCGGATCCCTGCCAAAAATAGAATCTCAGATTAGGAAACTAAGCTGCCAATAACGGTCTAGAAAAAAAACAAACAGTGGAAAACCACCACAAACTAACAAGCTACTAAAAAGGAAAAAAACGCAATGGCGCCTACAAAGAACTCTAAACTGGCACACAGGATACCAGACTAACAACAAGTTTAAACTAAGAACTACTGCCTAGGATAATATCACCTTACAACACAGTAATAACTGTAATACAAAATTTAAATAGAAAAATTTTGACACTTAGCCAGAGCCAAGAGAAGCACAACTGAACTCGTTGACGCGGCAAACGAGATCTGGGGTTTGTACTGGTGCACTATGGGATACCTGATTAACCACGAGCCAACCAGAAGTCTTTGAGCTTGTAAATCGGCTGAGTCAGAGCAGAAAATCGGCTCCGAACCCATATGTAAAAATGAAGGTGAGACTGGACTACACAACATGAATGGCTTCCATATTTAATTCTCTAATGTGAAAACAGCTGAATACAGGAGAGTGGTAATTACAGGAATCAAGGATAACCTCATGGGCACTACTGGTCCTGAAGAAGGAACTTCAGATTCTGCCTCCACCATAAGAAAGACAAATTTCTGCTCTAACAGCAGAGGGGTACAAGACACTGTTGAAGTCAAATGCCAAAGGTGTGCCTAACAAATAATCTCCTAACGTCTCTCCAGTTGACACTGGACAGGGGACCCTCACCAGGCCCAGTGCTGGCCTTGGAGGAATGGACCCAGCACTTGTAGAGCACAATGTCAGACACATGCATCAGGTGAGACAACATTGAGCAGCTTGGGTAGGAAAGGCTACATAGCACGGGGCAGCACAGTCTGATACCACATGCACCTGCATTGGCCAAACCAATGCATGCAGAGCCAGCACTGGGGGAGTCCTTCCTCAGGGTAACAGCATGGACACTGGTGTTCTGGCACTTGGGCAGCAAAATCAAGGAAACACTACTTATATCCCTATGGCAAATAACTGCTGCTAAAATATCTACCAGCATGCCTCACCAAAGGTTGGGAAGGGGGGATCAAGGCAGCCAGCTGAGAATGCTATCAAACTACAAGACAGGAAAATTCCAAAATCCAAAGTCAAGAAAATACTGATGAACCCTTGGATGGAGGGAGAGGAAACAATCTGAGCCAGGAAAACGAGCACAACAGAAGGAACATGAACTCAAGTGAAGATTTCCAGCATCAAAGGAGGAAGGGAGGAGGAATAAGTCCTAACAGAATAACACCTGCTATGTTGAAACAAAAAAACAAATAATGGACCAAATGCCCTCCTAAACACTTTACCAGTAAAGCAAAAACAAACTTAACTAGAAGATGCAGAATCAAAACAAGTCAAAAGTTTATCTAATTGGGGAAGTCTTTAAAAAGAAACTCCATGAGGTGAGAAAAACAACATACAACTAAATCTGCACTGAAATGTCATGTAAAAGCCAAGCATAAAAAACATATAAATGGCCAAAGTACAGAGCCAAGGACAAAAGGAAGCTAATCAAATCATTACTGCCCTGAAAGTAAGGATGACAAGAGAAAGGAGAAGGTGTTGAACAAAGGGTAACTGAACTACAGCAGGGCGAAGATCACCAACCTGTGCTTAACCTAGAACCTATAGACAGGAGAGAAAAAAAAACACTGCTAGAAGGTAAAAACATTCCAAGTAGTCTGGGGCTTTTACAGTCTGAATGAATGTTTCCACCAGCTTGAAAAAGAGGAGAGAAGTATCAGGGAGGGGACATGTTCGTGTATCCTGAGAAATGTAAACTCTCGGAGCACAGAACATCAGTCCTTGAGTTCAATGAAGACTGAAATTCCTTAGTAAATGACAGGTGTACTATGAACACAAATCTGCAGATAAACTACATAAACATGCAGCTTTGAGAAAATTAAGCCACCTTGGGAGTAGCTTGAACAGAACAAAGGTTGTTGGGAGAATACTACTGTAGCATTGAATCCAGGTACTGAAGTATCTAGCATTAAAGTTGCAACACAGCAGTACTATGTTCATCACATGCATCACTGCCAGAGTAACATTCTTGATGAGGGAGAAGGGTACTAAAGCAGTAAATGCCCCAACCCTGGAAACAGACACTGATCGCTAACATGTAGTGGTAAAACCTGCTCTGCTTCCAGAGTATGGTTCATCTTGTAGGGGTTTGAAAGGTTATGGTTAGAGTTCAGCTAACTTCCTCAAAGATACTCTGGACAGGCACTTAGCTAAAGACTGCAGTAGTGGTCACCATTCTTATACAGTGTTCCCTAGCATGTACTTGTAAGGTACACCCCCCCCCCCCCCCATGGCAGTCACTTCAGAAGGCAATGCAGCTCAGCTAGCCATTCAGAAACTCTCTTGTTCGGACACTAGTTTTCCTAGCTTCCTTAATTTGAAAGAAAACAAATGGTCAGATTTTTTGAGTTCTCTGGTTCTGGCCAAGTAATACTTGAGCTGCATATGCATATCAAGCAAATGTGGGAGATTTTTCCATCTGTTCTGCGGGCTGAGGAAGAAAACTGGTGGATGGACAGTCTGGTTCAAGGCTAACTCAGAAATGAAACTGGGCCTGAAAGATGGGTTGGTCTTTAAAGACACTGTCTTACTGAAAAATAGACATAGGGCTGTGCAGCTGCAAAGGTCCTTCAGCTTAGGGTCCTTGCATGCACAAGCAAGTGAAGGACAGTATGAAGAGAACTTTCCAAGATACACATTTACAGTTATGGTCTCCTGTAGGTTCAAAGCCATAAAAGTGAATTTCTCAAGTACAAAATTCAAGTTCTAGCAAGGAGAGAGTTCCTGAGTAGCCACAAGTGCAGAACCCTTTCAAGTGCGAGTTTAACTACAGATGACTTGGGTAAGGGAAATGATTTCAACTACAGGCAAGAAGAAAGAAGCAAACTTATTCGTATACAGACATACTTAAATGGCCAAGAGATAGATCAATACTGATGCAAAAGTCAACCCCAACTTAAACCAGATGTTTTAGTAACCAAGAACATCCTGTGCAGTGGTCATTTTCAGAAGAATTGTTTTATTAGGAATTATATCATACAGGAAATATCTTCCATTTACCCAGACAGGACTTCCTCACGGTTAGGATTTGAACTTCTTGTAGGGTAGCTTTGACCCTCATGTAAAAAGCTATCCTAGTGAGGAATCAAAAACCTATTAACAAGCAATCAGTTTGAGGCTGCTGAATTTGGACTGCACCAGACAGCTGCTGGGTCAGCAAAGTTCAAGGCACAAGCAGGTTAAACATCTCTGGTTTCTTCAAATGCAGTAGCAAGCAGAGAGTACAGTTGTATAGAAATCTTACCATAACCGTAGATGATTGACTGTGGTCACCATTGCATTTACCACTGCAGGGATCTCTGCTGCTGCCTAACTACATTGTTTAGCATGACTTCCAGATCTGAGCAACCTTCTCTCAAGGCCAAACTAATGTCACCTTACCTCAGATGTTTTCATATACCTGGTTTAAAAGTGGCATCCACAAATGCCACATGTGGTTCTTTCTTGCCCTCCACTCAGGCATAACCATGCCCACACTACTGACAACTGACAAATGCCTTCGGATTCCAACTCTCTAATGTGAAAATAAATGAATAAAGGCAAAGACCTCTACAAGAGAGCTCCTGTAATTACCTCTCTGTCAGAAGACAAGGATAGCCTCAGGAAACCTGAACAAGGACAGAAGGGGGACCAGGACTGAATATCAAGAGAGGAAGGACATATAAGCACCACTCCAGCCACTAGTTGTCCCACTGAAGTAGAGACAATGGTAGGAGGGGAAAAAAAGGACTCCAAGCGACCATACTGTAACATCTACAATTATGGTAAGTTTTCTACACAATTGTACTGTGTTCTTCATGGGGATCATTGTTACAGCTATCACTATATGGAGTTTCCCAAAGCTTGACCCCTTCCATGTAGGGTGGTTGACTCAAAGCTCGGAAAAAGACCGAGAATGTCATTCAGATCTGCAGTAGCAAATCCAGCCCTTATCCTGGACATTATAACCATTCCATAAAAGTCTGAGGACCATGTGGCTGCTTCTAAAGTATCCTGGTCACTAACCACTTTGAGGAAAGGAGCAGTAGCTGCTGTACCCATTGTCAAATGGGCATGACCATTTCCTGCAGTACTCTGCCATAAGTATTGTAACAAAAAACTAATGCAATGCCCTATGTGCTTTGAAATAGCTTGCTTTGTCACTGCCATCTCTTGTTTTTCTGCAAAGGAGATGAAAAGTCAGTTTGACTTTCTAATGGCCTTAGTTTTATCCAGGTAGGACTTAATCTACACTCGTCTATGGAATGCAGATCCTTTCCCCATTACTTCAGGGTTAAGGAAAGAAAACAAACTGATGTTTTTTTCTTTGTTCAGGGCTACATCCATAACAACAACCCTTGGTATAAGTGATGGGTTAGTGCACAGAGCTATCCTGTTTTTATGAAGCTACAAAAACAAACACCTGTAGTCCAGATATGCTTGTGAATATACAATATAACTAATTTTATAACACAAAGGTGCCTGGTTCTACTGCACAGCCAGACTGAGCCCTGACTGGGACACAGGGTCCAGGGGGTCACTTAGCAGCCACACCAATGGAAGAGCCGGGAGGGGAGGAATGAAACAAGATGGTTCCATTTGTATCTTTTTTTGAAGGAAGATGAAGTTGCATGCACAGGAAGCACATGGGCATGGTAGGAGTTTCTCTGGTGGAGGGTGGGGAAACCGATGTGCTTTGAGGCTGGTAAATGGGGTTGCTTACCAGTGTGCATCCCTTGCAGAAGACAGGGACCACCCACTGCACAGCCCACTTTCCCTAGGGGAAACAGCATCCACAAAGCTGTACGTATAAAAGAAAACTTAAAACTACATTGACGGCTGCCTAAATGATGGATCCTCTTGGCCAACTCTCCTTCTCTGCATGAATGGGTCAAGTGTCAGGAAGTGGACTAACGACTGCCAGACAGTAGAGGCAAAAAAAAAAAAATAAAACTGGAAAAAAAATTAAAAAGGGATAGAAACTGTTCCCCAACAGAGCACTAATCGGCTTGATGCTCTTTAGCTGCAGGCCTGGACCAATGTCAGACTGTAATGTGTTCTGCTGTGAAGCATGCATAAGATTGCAGAGCGAATGCCACTTGTATATCGCCCATGGGAAGATATACAAGTTAAGGTGATGCCAACCCCATAAAGAGAGAAGTCTGCTCAGCTCTGAAACTCAAATCAGATGTCACACACGGTATCTGCAGAGATCCCTACAGTGATGAATGCAGCAGTGATACAGACAAAGAAGATGTAAGGATGCCTTGGCTAGAATGGGGGCTGTTACTATGAAGTTTGCTTTTTTTTCTCTCACTTTCACCAAGAGTCTTGAGAGAAAAGGGATGGGAGAAAAGACTGACAGAAGACCCTTTCTCTAGAGAGTTAAAATTATGTACAAGCAGCAAAGAAAAAGTCTTGGAACATGGAAAATAAGTCTCAGTTGTTGTTATTTGTCTTTCGGCTTTTCCCGGTAAGGGGTCGCCACAGCGGAACTCCGGTCCGCTAATGATTGGCAGTAGATTTTTATGAAACACTGAGGTGGCAGCTCAACGCTCAACCTTTAACGAAGACACGCCCATTTACACATGCATGTTTTTCGAATGCTACCCAACTGCGGGAAGGACATGCAGACTCCACACAGAAGGCAGTCCCAAGCCCAGCCGAGAATCGAACGGGAGAACCTCTTGCTGTGAGGTAACAACGCTACCGCCGTACCACCGCGGCAGTACAAAAGAAAAAAAGTACATTTTAGCAGCAATTAGTAAAAGCAGATGATAGTCTATATTCAAAGCACCGGCTAAGAGACGAGAAAGTAAAATATTAAAAGCATGGAAAGAAAAATTGTCTTTCAGTAATATTTAACCTAAACTAAACTAATTATGCACAAGACAAAAATGTGTGAATTCTGTCTTTAAATTCCCTCGTGAAAAACATAAAACTCCTAAAATTCAGATTACACAGAAAAATAATATAAATATGCTATAAAATAAACAAAGGAATGTTAACAGTTTAAGAAAAATCACAGAAATACTGAAAAAAAAAACTTTCATCTCAAGGGACAATGACTTCAGGTTTTCAAAGCACATGTGAAACTTGTCAAAAAGTCAAGAAACTGAACATAACTAATGGTAAAGCTCTTTTTCCCTCAAGGGGAATATGTGAATACTTTGTGAAAAATGAATAAATGCCAGTGTCAGGAATCTGCATAGTACCTGTTATTTAATTGGTGAAAAATGTCAAATCATCATCCGTGTTTGACAAAGAGTAATGTTTTATGAAGCACCAGAAAACAGCCCACAGCAGACACACCTTCAGTCTTACATATTCTTGTGACGATTGCAATGGGGCTTTTCAATAGCATACCAGAATTACTCCCAAAGCTCGGTGAGAACAAAAGACAGTACAACAAGCATTAGAACAAGTAACATTAATAAAATACATCCGAAGCCTCAAAATCAAAAAGCACGCACAGATGCAGAAAGAGAAAGACAAAGTCAGACTGGACTGTGTTAAGCTTGTAACCTTCCCTTCTATCAGAGTGCTAGCTGCTTCTCTTAAGGAGGGAACCTAAATTCCTTACTCCTGTTCAGTTTTCCTGCAGTGTGCAGGTGTACCTGCAGGATAAAAAACAGAACAGCTTCCTGTGTTAATATTCTTCACACATTTGTTTACCAAACAAAGTAGCACGACCTGTTCAAAGAATGTACCATAATTGCATAGGCAACTCCTGAAAAAAAGAACTGTTATGTGGGACCATCCTCTAAAAATCACCCACAAAGCAACTTCAGATACATGCATATAAGAAACAGTATGGTGAGACCTGGGCACTTAGATTTGCCTACAGTGGATAAAATACCAGTTTTCTTAAATAAATAGTGAAGCCAGGTTCACATCTACTGGAGAACACATTTTACAGCTGTCAGTCTTTGTGGGTTTTATTATTGTGTTAATTCTATTTCCTGAATCAGCAGAAAAACAATTCACCCCCATGTAAAAAGAAAAAAAAAGCACAGAAGTAAAACAAAATGGGGACCTTACCTATATTTTCCCTTGTGTATGTTGCTCCCCCCCATTAAATGCATAGAGATTCATCTCCTGGAGGGAGACAAGTAAGCGAGAGATGGGAATCTTTACTATACATGCAACCACTACAGTGAACATTTACATCTTAAAACAAGGTGCACTTGAAAAGTTTTTTCTTATAATGTCTTCTCTAAAGTAATAATCTGTTGTGGAACTGGGCAAAGAGAGCTAGGCCATGTCCACCAAACAGACGGCAAAGGTCAGAGAGTCCTAAATCAGTCAAAATGAAAACAGGAATGACCTTAAAGATGTAAGTGAATAAGGTTAAAACATAGGAGGATTTGGTCCGATTACCTGCATAGTATTTTTTCCAATTGTCTGCAAGCTGAAAACAGAAATCCTCTGCAAGAAAAACTCCCTACTTCTATGCAAAGCAGAACAAGGATAACAGAATTTTAGTTTAGAATTCCACAGTCATTGCAGCACAGCCATACACAGACTGACCCTACCTGTACTCATTGGTGAAAGCCCTAATCAAAGTGCATGACCATCTGCATCAATCAACTTCCGCTGCATCAAAAGCTTGGCTATATTACAATATTTACAGTTCTTAGAAATGAAATCTTGACATGCAGGAAACCTGCAACTAATGGCTACATGTAAAAAAAAGACTGCAGCTACAAAAACAACTTTATTACAATACTGGAGCTTTACTGAATGTAAAACATTACAATAGACACAAAAACGATGTGTAAGCTTCTTATGCACTATTCTACAACTTTTTATCAGCAAAGATCAGAATCATTCATTTTAATACCATATTCTTCTTGGTTTCAGGCGTAAAATTTGGCCAACTCATTCATGCGGACACCAGTAAATATTTACATACCGGATCGGTCGAGGCCCGGGTTAACAATGACCGCCACCAGTACTGTTAGCCAACAGGGTGCTGGCAGAAATTGGGCTACTGTTGGCCGAAGGAGGAGAGGAAGTGGAAGGCATGGCTGAAGGCAGGAAGAGAGGAGAAAGGCTAGGAATGTGGTAGTGAGGGTCGGAACTTTGAATGTTGGCAGTATGACTGGTATAGGGAGAGAGCTAGCCGATATGATGGACAGAAGGAAGGTTGGTATATTGTGTGTGCAAGACACCAGATGGAAGGGGAGTAAGGCAAGGTGTATCGGAGGTGGGTTCAAACTGTTTTATCATGGTGTGGATGGGAGGAGAAATGGCGTAGGCATTATCCTGAAGGAACAGTATGCTATGAGTGTTATGGAGGTGAAAAGAGTGTCAGATAGAGTGATGTTTATGAAGCTGGAAACTGATGGTGTAATGATGAATGTTGTTACTGCATATGCTCCACAAGTTGGGTGTGCGATGGACGAGAAAGAAAAATTTTGGATCGAGTTGGATGAACTGGTGATGACTGTACCCAAGGGTGAGAGAGTGGTGATTGGAGCAGATTTCAATGGGCATGTTGGTGAAGGGAACAGAGAGGATGAGGAAGTGATGGGTAGGTATGGTGTTAAACAAGGAATGCAGAAGGTCAGATGGTAGTGGATTTTGCGAAAAGGATGGACATGGTTGTGGTGAATACGTATTTTAACAAGAGTGAGGAGCATAGGGTGACATACAAGAGTGGAGGAAGATGCACACAGGTGGATTATATCTTATGTAGTAAGGCCAGTTTGAGGGAGATGGGAGACTGTAAAGTGGTGACCGAGGAAAGTGTAGTTAGGCAGCATAGGATGGATGGTGGTTTGTAAGATGACGTTGGTGATCAGGAAGAGGAGGAGGAGTGTGAGGGCAGCACCAAGGATTAAATGGTAGAAAGTGAAAAAGGGTAATTGTGAGGTGGAGTTCAGGGAAGAATTAAGACAGGCACTGGGTGGCAGTGAAGAGTTACCAAACAGCTGGGTAACTACAGCAGAGCTAGTAAGGGAGACGGCTAGAAAGGTGCTTGGCATGATATCTGGACAGAGGAAGGACAGCAAGGAGACATGGTGGTGGAATGAGGAAGTACAAGAGAGTATACAGAGAAAGAGGTTGGCAAAGAAGAAGTGGGATTGTCAGACAGATGAAGAAAGTAGACAGGAGTATAAGGAGATGAGGTGCATGGCAAAGAGAGGTGGTGAAGGCTAAGGATAAGGCATATGAAGAGTTGTATGAAAGGTTGGACACTAAGGAGGGAGAAAAGGACCTGTACCAATTGGCTAGACAGAGGGATCGAGTAGGAAAGATGTGCAGCAGGTAAAGATGATAAAGGATAATGAGGGAAACATACTTACAAGCGAGAAGAGTGTGTTGAGCAGATGCAAAGAGTACTTTGAGAGGTTGATGAATGAAGAGAATGAGAGGGAGAGAAGGTTGGATGATGTGGAGATAGTGAATCATGAAGTGCAATGGATTAACAAGGAGGAAGCAAGGATAGCTATGAAGAGGATGAAGAATGGAAAGGGTGTTGGTCCAGATGACATACCTGTGGAAGCATGGAGGTGTTTAGGTGAAATGGCAGTGGAGTTTTTAACCAGATTGTTTAATGAAATTTTGGAAAGTGAGAGGATGCCTGAGGAATGGAGAAAAAGTGTTTTGGTACCGATTTTTAAGAATAAGGGTGATGTGCAGAACTGTAGTAACTACAGAGGGATTAAATTGATCAGTCACAGCATGAAGTTATGGGAAAGAGTAGTGGAAGCTAGGTTAAGAAGGGACATGATGATTAGTGATCAGCAGTATGGTTATAGCTGGGAAAGAGCACTACAGATGCAATGTTTGCTCTGAGAGTGTTGATGGGTAAGTACAGAGAAGGTAAGAAGGAGTTGCATTGTGTTTTTGTAGACTTAGAGAAAGAATATGACAGGGTGCCTAGAGAGGAGTTGTGCTATTGTATGAGGAAGTCGGTAGTGTCAGAGAAATATGTAAGAGTGGTACAGGATATGTACGAGTGGTGTGTGACAGCGGTGAGGTCTGCGGAGGGAGTGACAGATGCGTTTAAGGTGGAGGTGGGATTACATCAAGGATCAGCTTTGAGCCCTTTCTTATTTACAATGGTGATGAACAAGTTGACATGAGATCAGACAGGAGTCCCTGTGGACTATGATGTTTGCAGATGACATTGTGATCTGTAGTGAGAGTAGGGAACAGGTGGAGTAAACCCTGGAGACATGGAGATATGGAGATATGCTCTAGAGAGGAGAGGAATGAAGATCAGCAGGACTAAGACAGAATATGTGTGTGTGAATGAGAGGGAGGATAGAGGAATGCTGAGGATGCAAGGAATAGAGGTGGCGAAGGTGGATGAGTTTAAATACTTGGGATCAATAGTTCAAAGTAATGGTGAGTGTGAAAGAGAGGTGAAGAAGAGAATACAGGGCAGGGTGGAGTGGGTGGAGAAGAGTGTCAGGAGTGATTTGTGACAGACGTGTACCAGTAAGAGTGAAAGGGAAGGTCTACAAGAGGGTAGTGAGACCAGCTATGTTATATGGGTTGGAGACAGTGGCATTGACAAAAAGGCAGGAGTTAGAGCTGGATGTGGCAGATTTAAATATGTTAAAGATTTTCACTGGGTGTGATGAGGGTGGACAGGATTAGGAATAAGTACATTAGAGGGTCAGCCCAGGTTGGAAGGTTTGGAGACAAAGCCAGAGAGGCAAGATTATGTTGGTTTAGATATGTGCTGAGGAGGGATGCTGAGTATATTGGGAAAAATATGCTAAGGATGAAGCTACCAGGTAACAGGAAAAGAGGAAGGCCTAAGATAAGATTTATGGATGTGGTGAGAGAGGACATGCAGGTGGTTGGTGTGACAGAGC
The DNA here is from genome assembly GCF_019279795.1 of Protopterus annectens. Taxonomy (NCBI): domain Eukaryota; kingdom Metazoa; phylum Chordata; order Ceratodontiformes; family Protopteridae; genus Protopterus; species Protopterus annectens. The sequence continues at coordinate 1,139,882,052 of NC_056737.1, forward strand.
AAGATGCAGAGGACAAGAAGAAATGGAAACGGATGATCCGCTGTGGCGACCCCTAACGGGAACAGCCGAAAGAAGATGATGATTCTTCTTGATTTGGTGTTACCGCATTATGTCCTGCTAGTTTTTTAATTTCCAGGCATTTATTCATGAAATACAACATAAGCTCGTACGTTCACCTCATTTATACCAATGCAGGTTACTTTATCTTCCTATAAATGTAGGTACAAGTGGAAGCATCTTATCAAGACCGTAACAGCAAAGTGCCACCTTCTGCCCCATACATTCCACAATGAGCATAATCATGATGCACTCTATCAATTTTCTTGCATACTTGAATGTTACCCTTCTCACAAACTGCTTTCATCCAGCATCCTGCAGATCCTCTATCAGCATACAAGCAATCATGCCCAACATATTGCACATAAAAACTTTTCTGCTACAGTAGATCCTCTTTTCATCTCCCCCCCCCCAATTACTGCTCCTCTTCCTCTCATAATGTAATCACCGCTTTTTTCAAAAAATTCTTTTAAGTCATCCTCCTCCCAAAATATATGCAATACATGTCATGGCTTCCATGTGTGCTATGCATTATTCTCAATTAGGGAACATAATGGGTGCAATTTTTACATATTACATACAGCTTAAACCTCTGGTAATGTGACATCATTCTTTCTTACATATTACAAAGCTCACACATCTGGTAATGTGACACCATTCCTTCTTACAAATAATAATGTCACACCATTCCTTCTTACATATTACACACACTTCATGCATACAGTAATATGACACCATTCCTTCTTACATATAATAATGTCACACCATTCCTTCTTACATATTCCACAGCTCATATATCCAGTCATGTCACACCATTCCTTTTTACATACTACACACAGCTCACACATCTGGTAATGTGACACCATTCCTTCTTGCATATTACACACACCTCATACATCTGGTAATGGGTTTACCATTCCTTCTTACATATTACACACAGCTCATACATCTGGTAATGGGACACCATTCCTTCTTACATATTACACACAGCTCATACATCTGGTAATGTGACACCATTCCTTCTTGCATATTACAAACACCTCATACATTTGGTAATGGGACACCATTCCTTCTTACATATTACACACATCTCATACATCTGGTAATGTGACACCATTCCTTCTTGCATATTACACAGCTCATACATCCAGTCATGTCACACCATTCCTTCTTACATATTACACACACCTCATACATTTGGTAATGGGACACCATTCCTTCTTACATATTACACACATCTCATACATCTGGTATTGTGACACCGTTCCTTCTTGCATATTACACAGCTCATACATCCAGTCATGTCACACCATTCCTTCTTACATATTACACACAGCTCATAGATCCGGTAATGTCACACCTCCATGCTCAGGTATTTTAACAATCCACCTATCCAAGTGAAATCTAACATGCCAATTAGGTATAACCTCTTTCTCTACAACAAACATTCGAAAGACCAACAACAGAGAATGAAAAGATAACACAGAAGCGGGGTAGCATTTTAAGTGTGGCACTTAGGCTAAATTACTACAAATGGATTCCACGTAATGCACGTTCGTCCTCACTCTTGTATTCTCAGCTCAGGTAATTCACACCCTTTTCCCTTATTAAGGTCAGCAAGTCCCTGATATGTATATGCTTCTTACTGCAAGTTCTTTAAAAATTATTTTTACACATACATGTAAGATGCATCCAGTTTGATACAGTTACTTTCCTTACTCCTCTACTTAACAGGACTAGTATCACACACATCTACTTAATATCTTTTTAAAAATAGCAAACATCGTTATGAAATCATTTTTGATACAAGGAGTCATACATTTATATAAATGAAAACAAACCATATTGACATTTTTAGCTGAAACATTATACATCACTTATAAACTATCTAGTCATTGTCAAATATTACATAGCTCATTCAAAACCTGTCTTCTTTTAAACCTCACTCCTCTCCAAAACGTTATTCTGCATGTAATGTTCCAACAGTTTCCATTTGTCTATTTAATTTGGTCCTACGCTTTTCTAAAGATGATCACATTTCTAGTTTTCTCTCTATCAATATAATCACTACTTCTAGTAAAGTTGGTTTAGACTAATTTCCATTTTCTAGTAATTGCTTTTTTGGCACACACCGTAATTAGACTCAGCAAGACCTTACTATGTCTACGCAATTCCAATTCTGTACACAGCTCGAAAAAATAATTTCCTTATTGATACCAATTTGCTCCCCCAATATTTCTGATAAGAGTAGTCTACAGGGAATTTTTCACGTCTCCCAACTTACTACACTCCCAAAAAATTATGTTCCCAATTATCGCTTTCTTCTCCATCACACCTCCAACATTTGCTATCTACCAGAGTTAAAATTCTTTGGTGTCTACTTGGGGTATAAAAATACCTAAGGAAACACTTCCAAGCAAAGATACTAAAGCTTGTAGATTTTGTTGCATATTTGGAAGACAGATATATCCCCCTCAATTGTTTCTTTGAAAATTGCTTATCCAGTCTCTCTTCCCAATTCTTTCTAACCTCCTCTGATTGATTCTTATGGTTATCATGCAGTATTTTATACGCTCTGCTAATTATCCCTTTTTAATAGCAGCTTCTGTTCTAGACTCTACTAAAAACAATACCAGTGCTGGTCTTTAACTCAGGATCCCCCTACTTCTTTCACTGTGCCTATACTCTGATAACAATCCTTGATAGGGAAGGCAATCTCTAGTCTGCATTCCAAATAGATTCTTGGCCTCTTCCCATTCTATTACTTTTCCATCTCTAATTATTTGCTCCCAGTACCCCCTCTCTCTTTTATTATCTGTATCCCTAACTGCAGTCATCCCTATCTGCAGAATCTCATTTTGCCATTCCTGTCTTGGCTTAGTTCTTAGAATACTTTCTGCCACTTTATGACTATAACATTATGTATGGTTATTGTTATTCCCCTTAAGGATCTGCATCCATAATCTCAGTCTCTCCTCGTTTCTTGAGCCCCCCACCCCCATTTCATCATCATCGCTTTTCACTTTGAATGATAGGATTCTGCTTGTGCTATGTATAGGAGCCTTAACTGCGTAGCTTCTGACATACCCCTTCAAAATCAGGTAATCCCAAAGCACTTGTTCTATTGGAATAAGCGTATCGCACTTGACTCTTGCCATCTTCCCCTTCAATAAAATCCTTCAGCTGTTTATTAATTGCTATCCAGAACGTCTCCTCTGGTTGACAAAAATTACACCTGACCTGTGTATAAAACTAAAGCAACTAAAAACATTTTAACTGCTTGTATCTTGCTATCCATATCCATATAACAGAGTTTAAGGGTGTTTTACTGATGTAGTTACCTGTAGTTGTAGACTTCCTCAAAGTACTGTAATGCATTTCTTAGTATTGTGTTTTAAGCAATAGCTGTGGCACCAAGTGTTTCGCTGTATTAGACCTTCCTGAAAGGTGTTCTCATCTTAAGGAGAATTCAATGACTGTTCCCAGTTTGCAATCATCTGCGAATTTGGTCAGCCAAAGGCCTTTCACATTGGCTTTGACGTATGAAAAGTAGATGACAAACAAAAGTGGGCCCAGCACAGAGCCCTGGGGTCCTCCACTGGTGACTGGCCTCTTTGTGGAGGTGGTCTCACCAATTCTAACCTCCTGGGTCCTATCAGTCAATGAGCTATCTAGAATGTTATACAGGAATTTATACCTAGTTCCATAAAACTTCCATAAGTTTGTTGACAATGCCCGAATGGGGTACTGTATCAAATGCTTTAGCCAGATCTAGGTAGGCAGCATGCACTGTTTACCACTTTATCCATTACCTTAGTGACCTTTTCAAAGAAGTCCACCAGACTCAGTAAGCATGACCTTCCCTTGACAAAGCCAAACTGAGATGGATCCAGTGGCTGGAGGTGTCCTATTTCACTGCTGATAATTATGATGATAACTCTTTCCATGGCTTTTCAAATAAAACTAGTCAGACTAATGGGTCTGCTGTTTCCAAAATCTGATGAATGCCCTCCGTTATGAAGGGTGATGACTGTTACAGTCCTCTATTCACGTGGCACAAAGACTGTTTTAGGACTATAGTTAAATGACTCCAGGAATCCTGGTAAGCCCTATTTTAGACTATTTAGAAGGCATCATGGGATGTTATTAGGGCCCACTGAAGCCATGTTCTTGGCTTCAATGACTGCAGCCAGTACAAGCTCCCTATTTACAGTTGGAGGGGGTTATGCCTTCCTGATTTTTGACATTTTTTCCCTTTTGCTATATCCTGTTTAATCTGGGATGCCATCAGGGGGGTTTATTTCTAGGGCTAGGCCTAGGCTTACTTCTGGCAGGTACAGCAGCTTCTATGCAGCCACTGACATGGTTGTACAAAATTTCTAAGAGCAATTCAACATATGCTGCTGTGCTCTCTGAGTTTGGAGGAGCACAGAATTTTGATAACCTATCACTTAATAAAAGGTGGGTCGATATTATATCCTTGAATGCTTAAAAAAGCGAACGCTGATTGATCGAACTTATTTTCGCGAAACTGCAAAATATCGAAGCAGCAGAAACTCGAATTTTTTCCTAGGGAAAGAATTTGGTTGTCCGTTTCTGTTGCTTCGGTATTTTCAGTGTTATGGTGGAAAGTTACCGGTCGGATTCAGGTAAGTGTGCGATTGTGTGGATGTGAGTGTTAGGGTGATTTAGGTGAGTTAGGGTTAGGGCTCTAGTTAGGTGTGTGTGTGATTGAGTGGACATGAGGGTTAGGGCAGATTTAAGTGAGTTAGGGAGCGAGTGAGGTGAGTGTGCAATAGTGACGGACCTTAGGGCTAGGGTTTGGGTTAAGGTAAGTGGGTAGTTAAGTGGTGTGTGCATAGTTTAGTGTAGGGTTAGGTATCAGATTTTAGGTGTATGTGTGCGGATTTCTGTTTGTTTGGTGTGCTTGTGTTGTGTGTATGTGTTTTGGATCAGCAATTTTTTTCCATGGGAAAAAAAATCGCTGATCTGACAGTTCGAGATTGTAAGCTTTCGCTTAAATTAGGTCGATCAATCAGCGTTCGCTTTTTTAAGCATTCAATGATATAATATAGACCCTAAAAGGTAATTTGCCTTGGAATAGTTCCAAACTGTTACTGGTTTTAATGGGATTATAGAGTTGAATTTGATTTCAAAAGGAGCAGCTTTACGAACAGGCCTTACCGGGAAAGATGAGACATTGGGGGGGGGGGGGTTTGTAGCATTCTGTCATATTTTTAAGTACAAGGTCCAGTATAATGGAGCCTCTAGTGAGTTTATTCACTTGTATTTATGAAGTCCAGGAATCTCTGTGCCTGTAGATTTGAGACTGTAGAAGCCCTAGTCTATAGAGGGGTAATTAAAGTCTCCCATCTCCAATAGGAACAAGTATGCATTGTGACCTTCTTGGGACATGGACAGTGACCTACAGCTGGCTAGGATATAGTGTGTGATTTTGTCTATGGTGATCTTCACGTGGAGGAACTCCAGCGCGTCATCCTCTTTACCACACTAGAGTTATGTTTGTTACGGATATATATTGGGGCACCTCCTCCTTTAGTCCTTGTCTGTGCAGCTATTGGTCAAAGTGTGGACGGCAATGAAACCTTGCACTGTCAAGTTACTTACTGAAAATGTGGTTTGAAGCAGCAGAAATTGCACAGATGTCTATATTCTCGAGCATGAGGAGGGCTTTGAGGGAGTGTAGTGTTTTGTTTAGGCTAATGACACTGAGCAGTAACACTGTGGTTTGGCTGAATCAGTTCTGATGTGGCAGTAGGTTTGTCAATTTGGCATTGCCTAAAAAAGGAACTACTGCAGTGGATAAAGTTTTAGCCAGTATTCAAAAGCCTACAGGGGAGAGGTGTAGACCATCCTTGGCAAAGCATCGTTATCTGTTAACCACATCCTCCAAAGCTGACAAATACTGGATCCCCTTTGAATGGTACCAAAAAGATAGCCAGTTGTTGAAATCAATAATTTTTTTGCTCATATTGTGGTGTCATCCTCGGTGATGGTAACATGCTGCTCAATGTCAATCTTACACCACAGAGACACAGTCTGAAAGCTCCATAATGTCTCTTTCTTCATATAGTCCAGTGAGGTAAATCTCAGGTCATTTAAATCTACATGGGCTATGATGGAATCATACAAATACCTGTGGCATAATGACTCGTGTGTGCGCGTGATTTGATGGATTCTAACTCCACATAACCAAGTAACCATTATCTTCTCCTTGCTCAGCCTAGTTAAAGAAAGTACAGTTGTACAGTTGTGTACACGTACCATAAATGTAGATGTTCGAGTGTATTCACTGTTGCAGTCCTAATCAATGGGTTATCCAGCTCCCGGTAGCCCTCGATCGGCCAGAATACCAAAGGTTAGTAAAAATTATGTTGGCTGTCATCGGATACAAAAGGAGGCAGCCGACGTCACTTCCTCAATCTTTCTTGCCATAACAGTCAGACACCCCCAGACAACAAGGCTTAAACTAAATTTAGCCTGTACCTTAAGAAAAGAGAAAAAAGGGGGAAGGAGGGAGGGAAAGCATGACTGCAACAGTGAATACACTCGAACATCTGCATTTATGGTAAGTGTACAAATCTGTACTATGTTCATCTTATTTCACTGTTTCAGTCCTGACTAATGGGTTGATTATCAAAGCCCAGAGAAAAGGGAGGAAGAACCAACAGATCAAGGATTGGAGATAATACCCTGCAGAACAGCAGTGGCAAACCCTATCCTGGCTTTTGAAAACAGGCAAATTATAATGCTTTGTGAAAGTGTGAACAGAAGACCATGTGGCAGCTTCCAAAATGTCTTTAGTAGGGACACCCCCTAAAAAGGCTGCAGAAGTGGAAGCTGCTCTAGTTGAGTGGGTCCTAACCCCTTGAAGAGGAACCTTGACATGAAAGGAATAACAAAAAGTAATAGAATGTGCAATCCATTTAGAAATGGTTTGTTTAGAAATAGCCTTGCCCTGGGCTCCAGGGGCAAAGCTGACCAATAGCTGAGCTGATTTCCAAAGGTCTTTAGTCCCGTCCAGGTAAAACCTGAGCTGTCTATGCACATCAAGAGAATGTAGGATCCTCCCACCTCTATTTCGAGGATTAGGAAAGAAGGTAGGAAGGTGTATGGACTGATTAAGAGTCAGGCTAGAAACCACCTTAGGCACAAAGGAGGGGTTGGTTCTCAGAGAGACCCTATCTGCATGGAAAATAAGAAAAGGCTCCACAGCCATCAAAGCCTGTAGCTCTGAAACGCTCCTTGCTGAAGTTATAGCCAAGAGGAAGGCAGTCTTCCATGAGAGAAACTTTAAATCTGCAGTGGCAGCTGGCTCAAAAGGAGGAAGAATGAGTTTCTTTAGAACAAAATTAAGATCCCAGGCTGGAGTAGGCGCCCTTCTTGGAGGTTTTAAGTTCCAAGCACCTCTGAGAAACATTTTCATCAGAGAAGGAGAGAAAATGGGTTGTTCAAAAGAACAATGAGCAGAAATGGCTGAAGCATGGATCTTGACAGAGGAAAAAGAAAGACCACCCTGAAGCAAATCAGCCAGGTATTCCAGGATCAGAGGAAGGGTAGGCTGAGAAGAAGATTTTCCTCTAGCCTGCATCCAAAGAGAAAATCTTTCCCGTCTGCCAGCATAAGACTTCCTAGTGCTAGGCCTCCTTCAGCATGTCAACCACCTGCTGGGACAGGGAAGACAAATAGGATGGAGTCATACAATGAGCCAAGCTGACAAATGGAGAGACTGAAGATGAGGATGTAGAACATTTCCCCCTTCCTGAACCAAAAGATCTGGCTTCAGAGGAAGATGCCAAGGAGAAAATTGGGAGAGACTGCAAAGCAGTGGATACCAATGCTGCCTAGGCCAGTCCGGAGCTATGAGAATAGTACATGGTCGTTCATCCCCGATCTTCAATAATACTCTGGGAAGAAAAGGAGGAAAGGCATAAACTGACAGCAGGGTCCAAGGGAAGGACAGAGCATCCACTCTCCAGGCTCTGCTGTGATGCTGTCTGGTGCAAAACAGAGGCAGAAGACGGTTGTCTGGAGAGGAGAAGAGATCCACTTGAGGAGTGCCTCAATGTTGAATGATGATGTAAAAAACTACTCTATTCAGTTGCCACTCGTGAGGATCCAGGGTCTGTCTGCTCATCTGGTCTGCCAAAACACTGAGCCTTCCTGGAAGAAACTGAGCTAGGAGCTGCAGGCCCAGGGATGCTGCTATGGACCAACGACTCATGCTCTGTCTGCACAGGAGGTAAGAATGAGTCCCTCCTGCTTGTTGATGTACCACATGACTGTGGTGGTGTCTGTCCTGACAAAAAGGGTCCCTGGAGACAGAAGATGCTTGAAAGCTAGTAAAGCCTCCTGGACTGCCATCAATTCCTTTAAATTTCTGTGCAGGTGCATCTGCTGGGCATTTCAACTTCCCTGTATGCATCTGCCATCCAGGTGAGCTCCCCCAGGTGTAGTCCGATGTGTCTGTAGCAAGAACTTGAGTGGCCAGGGGTGGGCGAAAAGGCATGCCTTTGTTCTGTAGACAGGCTGTTGCCCACCAAAGATACTCTGTCCGCAGACATTGAAGCAGAGAAATTATCACATCCAGGTCCTGTGTGTGTTGACATCAAGTGTTCTTGAGGTACCATTGCAATTTCCTCATATGCAGTCTTGCATATGGAATCATGAGAATACAAGATGCCATGAATCCCAGTGCTTGCAGGTATTTCCTTGCAGGGAGCTGGGACAGGCTTGCCAAGTCCTTGAAGTAAATTGAAAGAGTTGTCTGCTTCTCCTGGGTGAGATATATCATCTGGGCGGCTGTGTTCAGACTCGCTCCCAGGAATGTAATCTCTTTGGATGGCACCATTTTTGATTTTTCCACGTTGAGTGTGTAACCCAGAGAACAGTCTTTACAAATTCTAGATCCTTTAGCAGCTGTTCCTGAGAATTTGCTTGAATTAGACAGTCGTCCAAGTATGGATAAATCTGAATTTTCTTTTGCCTGCAAAAAGCAGTGACTGGAGCCACGCACTTTGTGAAAACTCTGAGAGCAGTAGATGAGCCAAAGGGCAGCGCAGAGAACTGATAATGTTGCTTGCCCACCCTGAAACTAAGGCATTGCCTGCAACTTTCCCTGATAGGAATATGCAGATAAGCTTCTTTGAGATCCAATGTTAACAGCCAGGAATCCCTTTCTAACATTGGCAGTAACTGATGCAGAGTGAGCATTTTGAACTTTGGAATAATCAAGAAAGTGTTCAGGATGGATAGGATAGGATGCCAGGTACCTTCATTTTCTGGAACTAGGAAAAGTCTGGAAAAGAATCCTTGGCCTACCTGCTGAGCAGGAACTGATTATATTGCTCCCAGATATAACAGACACAAAATTTGCTTTTCTACTTCTGCCCTTTGGTTTGGATGAGCGCCTGGGAATCCTTTGGGTACTGGAAAGGTGTGGAAAGAAAACTTGTGTCCTAGGAATACAGTTCTGAATACCCATTTGTCTTCCATGATGGTGGCCCAAACATTTGCAAACAGGGCCAACCTTCCCCCTAAAGGACTCTCCGGGCAGGCAAGAACAGGCAGACGTTGGACAGAGTCATTGAGAATGTTTAGATTGAGATGCAGGTTTAGAACTTCCCACCTTGGAAGAGGAAGCCTGCCAATGCTTAGACCTTTGAGGGGTAGCCCCCTAGAAGATTTGTAACCTCTAGTCCTAGAACGGCTCTGTCTGCTAGTATCAGGGAACGTCCAACTCTTAGAAGGGTAATTCCTGTAAAAGCGAGGAGGCTGAACTTGCAGAAAGTCTGTCTGCAAAGACTTGGCCTTGTCTTCCATCTTCTTGAGCACTTACTCTGCTTTGCTGCCAAAAAGACTGCCCTTATGCAAAGGTACATCTAAAAGCTTAGCCTTAACAGGCTCTGGTAGGGGCTGCTCCCTGAGCCAAACGTGCCTTCTAATAACAGAGCCAGTAGCTGTAGCTCTACAGGAGGCTTCTAGAATGTAAAACCACAATGTAAAGAATGCTTATTGACTAGACTGGCAAAATTCAGCAAATCCTGCTTATCCTTACTCTCCGTCAACTGAGGCAAACCTATTATCCTAGATTTAATGGCCTCCAAGGTGTGCTGCTGGTACTTCAGCATATGAAAAAGACACTTAGTAGACCTAATAGCAAGAGTGGCAGAGGTATAAACCTTTTTATCCCACCTATCTAGGTTCCTGGATTCCCTGTCAGAAGGAACAGGATTTTTAGTAACAGTGGCCTTAACTCCTTTAGGGCCTTGAGAAATAACTTCTGGATCAGCCAACGGGTTCCTGAAAAGAAACAAATGAGAATCAGGGACTCTATAGTACCTGTCAGGTTTCCTGGGAGCAGGATGAACTGAATTTGGAGTCAAGGAATTTTCCAGAAAAGTATCATCAACCACTTCCAACACAGGAGGAATAGCCAAAGGCTTATGCTGAGGCAAATCCAAAAACTCCCTAATCATTTTCTTAGAAAGGGGGGTAATCCTGACTTTCCCATTTAAAATGTTCCCTGAGAGTATATAAAGTATCACCAAAAGAGAAATTTTCTGGAGGAGAAGCAGAGAAGGGATGGACTCCTCTGTGTCTGAATCCTCAAAAGGAGAGAAAACTTGAGAAATTTCTTCATCCACAGAAATACTAGAAATATCTGAACCTGAAAAGGACAAAGCCTCAGGAGAGACATCCCTACCCCTTTTCGAAGGAGGTGGCTGTGAACCCCTATTAAGAATCAAAAGGTCATCAGCCATTTTTAACCATTTGAGAATGAGGGGAACGAGAGGAAACTGGAGCCTGCTTCTTCACAGGCTCATGACTGGAAGATTTACCTGCAAGTCTAAAAGACTCGGGAGGCCTGGCAACCGCAAAAGTCGTTGGTATGAGCTTGCTGTCTGAATGAAGAACTGAGGTCTCGGACACCGGAGTCAGTTTCGCGGCTCCGGATCCAGCTGAAGAGGCAACAGGCAGAAGATCAGAAGGCAAAATGGATGTCGGAGGCCTGGGGACCTCGGAAATGGTCTCAACTGAGCCCTGTGGTTGAAAATCTGCGGGCTGCAAAGGCACCTCACTGGCTACGGCATGACTGACGATCAACCTAACATCATCTGAGGACATGACCTTCGGAAGCCTGTCGCGGTCCTTATCCTTACGCTTCTTGGGGATATCAGAAGCCTGAAGACCAGCAGACGCCATTCCGACAAATTTAGGCCAAACTCCAAAATGCTTAGCTAAAAGCTTAGCCCGACGATGAATAGTACGCGGATTAAAGGAAGCACAAAGAGTACAGCTAGGAATGTGGTGGTCAAGGCCTAAAGAAATAATATAATAGGAATTAAAATCTCTATGGGGAATCTGCTTTTCACAGGTAAGACAATTATTAACCTTTTCTGACGTTCGTTAAGGCAAGAAAAGAGGATCCCCAATGGGGTACTTAGCTGTAGTTGACTTCAACTTCGTAGTCAGAAACACAAAGGGTAAACTGCTGACCGGCACTCATGCAAGTAATGCTTCTGCTTCGGGCGCCACGGCTAGGAAAACTGAGGAAGTGACAACGGCTGCCTCCTTTTGTATCGGACGCCCTGACGTCCTTTACAACTGACGACAGCCAACATCATTTTTATTTACCTTTGGCATTCTGGCCAATCGAGGGCTACCAGGAGCTGGATAACCCACTGGTTAGGACTGCAACAGTGAAACATGATGAACATCCATCAGTATGTCTTACAATGGAGTCCCCCCACCTATGAAGAGAGCCCTGGGTAGTGTGTTTGCTTGCCTTAGGGGCCGTGTATTTGAGGCACCTCAGAGTGACGGTATGTGTGGTGTTAGGTGGTGTTTTTTCTGAGTGTCTTTGGCTTGCTGAGGTATAGCTTTGACAATGGGTGGTCTAGCTGATCTTTGTTGTTCAGGGAGATTGCTTTTAAGTGCCTCAGCATACATTAGTCTGTGCATGTGTTGTGTTCTATGTGAGGTGGGTGTTTTGCGAGTGGTTTGAACAGCCTGGTACGCATTGTATGCAACAGTTTATCCTCCAGTGTCACTGTGTACGTACACCTCACATACTGTGTCTGTGTCTTTGAGCATTAAGTGGTTGTCAGTAAAAATGAGACAACTGCTACATTGTCTCAAGTTGCCCACATCCACCAAGCTGGCTAGACAGAGAAGTTAGGAAACTGAATATCCACACTGTCCAGTGCTTTGCTTTGTGAGCTACAAGGGGGTGGTGCACTGAGGTTAGAAGGCTATTAAGGGTGCTTTATTGGAACAGATTAAACAGTACTAAATTCTACTAACTTTGATGTTTACAAAACAGTGAATTCAGCTGAATCTGTATGTATGACCGCTAAGCTTGTTGACACACAAGGTATTTGTGCTATACTGCGCTTTACAGGGTGCAGTTTTATGAACTGTGCTTTCTAGGTGTTTGCTACCGTACCGGGCACTGCTAACCAACAGAAATCTGCAAAATTTATAGCAGTACATAAAAAACAGAAAACTAATTAATGAGCCCTCTGGCCAATAAAATGACTATACTGCGAGTCCTTTTGTACATTTCCCAACTCAGACAGACCAGGCAAACACCTTCTGTCACAAGATGACTAAACCCAGTCCTCTGGGACTGTGAATTAAACTACAAGACTATGGACGAGCAGGGTTTAAAATACAAAAGGACAGCTTTCACAAGTAATTCTACTTCTGGAAACAGAAGTGCAGAATAACACAATCACAGTCTTCCAAAAATGCTAATAAAACACAAGATTAAGGTCCAATAACAAACTTAATACAAGCAGATCGAACAGAGCAGAAAAGTAAAAAGTAATATTACCACACAGGTCACTAACTGCAACTCAAATATTTAAGCAATTTAAGCAGAATTGAAAATATTAAAATAGGTTCATAGGTTCACAGCATGATACTAGGCTATTAGCCCGGAGGCCCTTATAAGTCTAGCCAATAATTTAACCCATGTTCCCACAAAGTCAGCATCTGTTTTCCCTGTCCAGCAGGGACACAGGTGGGATTCTCAGGGGTATATTTTCTGTTTCCCATCCAGAATTCCAGGTTACTCTTAAAGAGGGCTAGTCAGGTACTCTGCTTGACAGAGAGGGAGTCTACTTCATAGATGGGGGAGTTGATGGGACACAAATCTATCCCCCCAAAAAGTTATATTAATGACATGGACAAGGTTGAGGCCTTGCATGCAGGTTGCGCAAGTGCAGTCTGACTTAGAGATATGCAGCAATTCCATCAAGGTCTGAGAAGGCCTTGTATGCCAGACACAGGTCACCTCTGAGCAGTCTGCACGAGACTGAGTAGAGGGACAGGGCTTTTAGCCTATCTGTATAGGACAGGTGTTTGAGACCCTGAATTTTCCTGGTCAGAAACCCCTGTGGTTTCTTCAACTGCTGCATGTGCTTGAAAAGGTACATGCCGAAAGGGACACTGTACTCGAAAATGGGTTTGATAAGGGAGGAGTACAGGGATGTTATGACCTTCTTGCTCCTGGATGAAATATCCCTACTTATAAGGTGGGCCATGTAAAAAGCCTTTCATACAACAGAGATAATGTGGTGGTCAAAAGTTAGGTTGCCATCAACCTGGGTGCCCAAGTCCCTCAAGACTGACTGCATGCTTAGTATGTTATTAATGTGATAATTAGTGGGGACGCCATTTTCCCCAAAGGGAATAATGGTGTATTTCTTGGCACTCAGTTTGAGGCCATGCTTCTGGCACCAGTCATTAGTTTGGGTAAGGCCCTCTTGGAGGATGTTCACATCACTATGGGAATTTAGGACAGTGGCCAGCTTGCAGTCATCTGCAAACGTGATCAGTCACAGAACACTGGTTTTGGCTTGCACCTCAGAAAAGTATATCCCAAACAGTAGAGGCCCCAAGACTGACCCCTTGGGGTACGCCACTTGTTACGAGTCTACTACTAGAGGTGGCTTCTCCTATTTTGAATGAGTGGGTTCTATCACTCAGCCAGTTAGCTACCCATCTGGTAACAAACGGGTTGATGCCTAGCTGGGAGAGTTTACGTATTATGCCCGAGTGGGGAATGGTGTCAAAGGTTTTGGCTAGATCAAGGTAGGAGGTGTTCACTTCTCTCATCCATGGCTTTGGTGACTGTTTCGAAGAAGGCGAACAAGTTTAACAGGCATGATTTCCCTTTGACAAAATCAAACTGCGTAGGAGCAAGCATTGGGAGGTTGCCAGTGTCATTGTTTATAAGGTCAATAATAATGTGTTCCATGGCCTTGCAAATCAAGCTAGTTAGGCTGATGGGCCTAGAACTACCTGGGTCGGTGAACGCTCCACCTTTGTGTAAAGGGATGACAGTGGCTGTCCTCCATTCTGTTGGGACAAAGCTGGTGCACAGGGTTTGGTTAAATAGGGTGCATCATGATGGGACAGCTGTCTGAGTTCATGTAGGACACATCCAGAGATGTTGTCAGGTCCCATGGAGGCTGTATTTTTTTGCCGTTGAGGGGATATTAATGACCTGCTCCCTGGTGATGAGGAGAGGGGGGCAGGTGCTGGGAACGTCCTGGTTTACTGATGGGGTGGGACAGGGGAGTGATGTTTTCACTGAACTTGTCTGCCAACAGGTTGGCTATATCTATGTAGTTTGTGTATGTAGTATTCTTGACCACCAATTCAGAGAAGATTTGGGAGTTACCTTTGAGAGTGCAGACGTATGTGAAGAAGGCCTTGTGATTGTCCTTAGTGGATGTGGCCAATTTGGACTCGAAGTTAGCCTTAGAGGATTTCACCAGTGACCTTATTTGTTTGTTCATGCCCATATCAACAAGACTAGCAGGAGGAGCCACAGGAAATTGTCCGTCCATGGTTGTCAGAATCTGTGGAAGAGAGGTAAAGGATGGTAGAGTGGGTACTATCAAAACAGAGTACCTATAGGTGTGAGTATGGCTGGATAAAATCAACACAGTAGTTGCAAGGGAGGGAGCCAATTGCACAGGAGTCCTGGTAAGGGAAAAATGCAACTGAGATACCTCACAATGGGTAAAACAGTGCAGTGGCAGTGCGTGATGAGCAAACAAGCGCAACACCCTGCAAACAAAGGGTATAAATACCAGAAAAGATGGAAGAATCTAGAAGCTTGAATTACTACCCAATCCTGCTAGCCCCTGCACTTTCAACCAACCACTCGTGCTACAGAAGGTCAGGCAGCCCTGCTTCTCTCACTAACAGAGAAGACAAGCCCCTACCAGCAAAAGATGGCTGCCAGAAACACAAACCTCATTCAGGCTAGTCCATGTGTTTTTTTTTCTAGATAAAGAGGAATTATTCTTGCTCATCTGGAATACAGATCACCACTATATGCCGCAGCCTCTGTCAAAGGCAAAACATCAGTGCAAGCCATTTCAAATAAAATCTGCCACACTTCATTATTAGTCATTCCTGAATGCAACATCACTGTCATACTATCCAAAGCTAAATGGTTACCAACAGAAGGCACATCAACTCTTTTCTTGGGATACCTTCCATTCAAACTAGTCCATCTGGACACACACTCACTTCCTGCCATGAAACCTACTGCAATAACTTCACCGTACAACCTCAGGAAACAACCTAAAGTAGTCCCAACTTTTCAAACTCCTACAACTAAACTACACTGCTCTGACCACAGCTTCTCTATCCCAGCCCTTAAGTTCTGGCAATCCTTTTCTGAATATTTCACTGATGCTTCAGAATACTCTCACTTCTGACCACAGGTCAGATACTTCCTCAAGAAGCAATATGACTGTAAATGTTTTAATGCAGGACATATAACTACATAACCAAGCCACTAATGCACTGAACAACTTTTCTGTAATTAAATCTTATTGTACATATATTATTGCTTTATACAGATATGTATATAGTACCCACCCCCTCCAACTCACATCCTTAGTAGCATCTAATCCCTGCATTTATTTACTGCACTATTCTATTCTATGTTCGCCTACTGTACATATAAATGATCCTTTAAATTTGATGGATGGAAAAGCATAAAAGCGCCTGTCTATAAAAATGGGAACATTACATTTAGTCTAGCACTCAGTACTGAACACCTATAATGGAGGCAGAAGTGACCGAATAGTCATATGATTGCTTCTGCCACTATTACTATGTAGAAGGTGACAGAAAAGCGGGAAGTGGGAATTTGCCCTTACACCATGTTGTGTAATACTGGATTCAACATATAACCTCTGCTTTACAGTCATCTGTGGATTCTGTTAACCAGGCACCAATGACAGATGTACCTACATATGTGAGCAACTAATGCCAACAGCAGAAGAGGAACCACTACTAAGCCTTAACATTTTTTTCTTTCCAAGGTGGCACCTATAACCCTAATGCACAAGTTCTGTCCAACTGCCAGTTTACCTACTTCACTACATATGGGTTAGTGCTGAACTTCATCAGTTTGTCAACTATACTTTCACTGTCATGGCCAAGTCCAAGCATGCTAAGTGCACTACATAACGCCATCAACAGCTTCAATTACCCTTTTGAAGAAAGTAGGATGTGTCTTTGTCAAACTGGACTGATGTGAATCCAGAACAGCTAACAGGTTATCACTGTCTAGACTTATTCATTTACTGACAGTTGATTACCTGGAAAGTACTACTCCGTACGTGCCCATTTTCAAAGAAAGCCTGGGAAGAAAAGCTCCAAAATATTACAAAAACATTTAAAGAATAATAATTTTACAATCTTTAAAAAAAAAAAAAAAGTATACAGTTTAAACAATTATACCAAATTACACAATGTGAAAACACTGGTTAATAAAAGATTAAACTTAAGACAATAATTTAATATTTACAGAATATGTACCTAGTTAATAGGAAAATTAAAGGGTAACAGTGTAATACAAACAGGAATGACAACATGAAACAAGAGGGAAAAAAGCATAGTTACGCCATGTTTAGGACGACAGTCAGGAGAGAGAAACAGATTGACTCAAGGGACTGAGTAAAGAGTTCCTCAAAGCTGCTCTTGGCTTGTGTACTTCGCCTGAGAATTATAGAGGAGCTGATGCATCTAAAGCGATCCCCTGCTAACAGAAAGAATGCATCACTTTGCACTTCTGTTTATTTTACTGTATTTCATAAGAATCCTGTATTTACTGTTCTTGCACTTTAGTAGAGTTTCAAAGCTGAACTGTCTCCATTACTGCTGTAGTACATAAGTGCATTGTGTATGCTAGTTTTACAGGACTCTAGTATCAAGATTGTGTGGTTTCCATGCGCGTGATCTCTAAAGTCAGCATTTTTACGTTAAAGTTTTCTGACTGCATTCTTGGGACAGTAGCAAAGCTATCTGAGTTGGGGGCTGCTGGATAAGCTTATTGTGTGCTTTCCTGATTTGTCTGTAGGCCTTGCTGTTGTAAAACTTGTTTATCTGATTCTATATAAGCCCATTGTTTGTGCTAGGCTGCTCTCTGTGTGCAGCAGTGGTTAGCAGTCCCCTGTACAGATGCAGATGTTTCAAGCTAAAATTTCCCTTATAATAATCTCTGCAACCTTCCACAGTCCCTCTGCTGCTCTAGGAGCATCTTTGTTGCATGCAGAGCTGCATCACCTTGTTAGATAGCTGTAGTTCAAACTGAGTACATCACTCATTCTTTGTCTGTGTGCTATCATCACAGTCCAGTCAAATGTACCCACTCTTCTCCCTGGTTAAACTCATAGCAAAAAAGTGAAACCATGGACAGGCACTTTACTGTTATCTCTGTGGCCAGCCTGGTGGACGTGCACATCCCGAGGCAATGTTGCTATTGTCTACTGACAACCACTTAATCCTGAAACAAATAGTATGTGAGAGATGTAGTTTCACTATGAAAACTGAGACATGACTCTCACATATTGACAAATCAAATGATAAACAGGTTGTCAGCACACACACATCATTTCCCTCACTAAATAAAGTCTCAACACAAACATATGCAAAGGTACTTACAAATAACTTAACAAAACCTCAGAGGCCTCCAGTACGCTGCCATCAGAACCCATATGCAAACAAAACCAAGTCAACACCAACCACTCCACATAAAAATACACATCACAGTGTCTCCACAAGCAAGCTCCTAAGGCGAAACACCACACATTCAAACATCTTGGTCAAAGGAGACTCCATCATGAGAGACATGGTCTCTTCCCCCCACAAGGCTGGATAAAGACAGGGTTACAGTCAGTTGCCTGTCAGGGGCCAGGAATCACCAGATCACACAGGCACTCGGGTCACCCAACCACAAGTACCAGAATGACTCAGTCATAGTCCGTGTGGGTGTGAATAACCAGAGATGTACCTCCTTGGATTATATGAAGAGTGACATGAAGGACCTCTTTGAATATGTGTCGCGGTCTGGTATGACTCTTACATTGAGCAGCATTCTGCCCTCACCAAAAATGATAACACAATACACACAGAAAAGACTTCAATAATTGGTTTGACTACTGGTGTCATTCCAAGGGGATTCCAGTATTTGTCAGCCTGGGGCAACATGACTGACAGGCCACACTGCTTTGCCAAAGAAGGTGTGCACCTGTCACTGCTAGGCTTTAGAATACAGGACACTGCATTAGCCACTCCCATAGTGCTTTTTAGGCAGTGTCAAACCAACAGACCTACAAACATAACAAATTCTTCTAATGTCAATATGAAGGTACTACTGCTCAGCGCTAGGAGTCTTAACAAGAAACTGCATTCCCTGGAAGCTCTCCTTGCCCTGTAGGATGCTGGCATTTGTGCAGTTAGAGATGTGGTTCAAGGCTGCGGAAAGCACCCCAGCACTGCAAGACTACAACGTCTATCGCACATTCAGACCACACTCTGAAAAGTCAAAAATGAAAGGAGGTGATTCTGTTTACATAAAAAGCAATCACACCTCAAGATTAATCAAGCAGGATGACTCGCTTGAGCTACTCCATGCCCGGGAAAATCACCCCACCATATCATCACTAGCTACAGGTCCCCAACCATGAATCATGAAAACAACTCCACATACCTGAAGTTACTAAACTCGCTCACCATTCAGCCCAACACAACACTCATGGTGAGATTTTTACTATCCTGCCATTAAATGGGAAACGTACACAACCACTAATATTCAAGTTCAGAGATTCCTGGACTTTATCAATGCAAATGCTCTAGAACAGCTGGTCTGCACTCCCACTAGGGGCTCAAATATTCTTGACATAGTACTCTCAAATATGTGGGAGCGTTGCACCCTCTCCTCCCCACTGTAATATCTTCAATGGTAAGATCGGATCAAAAATTGGTCTCCTTCAAAAATAAATGTAATGGCAGAACTGCCATCAAACCATAAAAACTAAAGAATTTGTCCAAGGTAAATTACTTTCTATTAAGTGATAGCAAAAGTAATTTTAAATCTTTCCCTAACCCCCAAAACAAAGTGGCCTGTGCAGGAGTATATATGAATGCCCTGTACAACCACTTAAACAAATGCATAGAAATGGCAGCACCTCATCAAAATGAGCTCAGTGTCTAGCTGGAAACACAAGTTACTCTGGTGGACTCTTGGCATAAGCAGACTATACTACAAAAGGAAAAAAAATCCTGTCTAGAAGTAAGAGGGAAGCACAGCACAACAGAGAAAAAAATCCCTCATTAGTCTCAACAGGCAAATCAGGGAATTAGTCACGTCTTTAGAAGCTAAACAGGAGACTCAAACAGCCTCCAAATTAAAGGACAACCACAAAGCATTTTTTTTAGTTATGTCCAAAATCTTAAGGGAAGCATTCAGTGTGCTGAGTTGGCTATAGATGGCACTACCTATACTCAAGCCAGAAGAAATAGCAAACCTCCTGGCTGATAAATTCAGCTCAAATTTCATACCTTCATTACCTTCAGTCACACCCTATAAAATACTCCCTACCATTCCTTTGCCTGCTATCACAAAAGAACATGTCATCTCTGTGCTCTCCAAAGTTAGAAACACATCAATGGGCCCCGATGGAATCCCAGGGTGCCTATTAAACAGCCTGAAATATGACCTAGAAGATCCCCTTGGACCTCTATTTAACCAGTTTCCAGACAGGCTTTGTCACAGTAGAGTGGAGGACAGCAACAGTCATCCATCTACACAAGGGGGGAACCATCAACAGACCCAGGAAACTACCACTCCGCAAGTCTGATTAGCCTCCTATGCAAGACTATGGAAAAGATAATCATAAACCTGAACAACAATGACATAGGAAATTTTATGACTCTAGATCTGACCCAGTTCGGCTTTATCAAGAGCAGGTCCTGCCTGGTCAGTCTGGTGGACTTCTTTGAGAAAGTCACCAAGGCCATGGATGAGGGTAAATCAGTGCATATCGCTTACCCTGACCTGGTCAAGGCATTTGACAATACTAAACTCTGATATTCTACATAAACTCACAAATTTGAGCATAAAGCCCTACGTCAGCAGATAGATAGCCAAATGACTCATGGATAGGATACATGTTATTAGATGGGAGAATCCACATCTAGCAAGAAGCCAGTCACCAATGGAGCACCACGGTGTTCAATAGTTGTGGGCCCATCCTGTTTGGGGTACATTTCTCAACTGCCAAGCCAAATTTAGATGGCCTTTGGCTGAAGATTGCTGGTGACTGCAAGCTGAGGACAATCATCAATTCTCCAAATGATGCTGACATCCTACAGAAAGGAGCGACGCAGACTAATGACTGTTGTCAGAGCTATGGCCTCAAACTAAATGCAAATAAATGCATAATACCCTATGGAAATCAAATACTCCTGCAAATTACAACATTGATCACACCCCCCTAAACAGCTGACCAGTGGTGAGAGATCTGAGGACTCCGATAGTAATCTCTACTTTGACCACCAGGCATCCATGCTGGTGAGGAAATCTTTTTATGTGGCTCAGCTTATTAGTAAGGGCATGGCAGCCAGATCTAATACACATTCGCAAAACTAACTGCACTCAGCTCTCATCAAACCAATAATAGAGTACACCCTTTGACATGCACCTTGCCAGGCACCTGCAGCAGTTGAAGTGTCCTCAGAGGTTTCTCAACAAAAAAAAAGTACAGGGTATAACCAACATGACATACGCAGACCAATTAAAAGCCCTATTACTGTACTCAGTTTCTTACTGATAACTGAGGGGGTGATCTATGCCTGACCTACAAAGCCAGTCTCTGACCTAGCCCTGATGAAAATGTTGCATATCCCCTGAACTAACTGCATGAGGATTACCCATTCCAAGGATCTAACCTGATCCCTGACATGAATAGATCACGTTGGAGACACAAATGTCTCCCAGAAACTGCCCCTCCTCTGGAATAGGCTTCCTATTCACATGAAGCAGAGCCCTTCCCTGACCATATTCAATTTAGATTAATGGATTGGAAATCACAAATTCACCTCCTGGGGTGGTGCCCACAACCCTTATGGACAGAGGGAGTCTGTAAAAATTGTCAAAACTCCACTTGCTGACCCCTGTTGTCATTCTTCCTGGGAAAGAAAATCAGGAAAAACTGTGTAGGATTGCAATGGCTCTTGTGAGCTGTTAGACTAGTAATTTCCTATGAAGAAGAGAGAGTAAGGAGGTGTAAGGGAATCTACAGGTACCTGTTCATATTTAGAAAAAAAAAAGAGTGCCAGATTTTGTCTAGCAAGTCCTTCAGAACAGTTTTAATGGACTGGAGGGACAGAAATGACTGAGGTCAGAAATTAAAGGTTCACTGGTGGTTACTAGGCTATTGACCAGAAGGCATTTATAAGCCTAGCCACGTGGACCCAGTATAATGCTAGAGAAACCCAATATAAAGGATCTTCCCTAGACTTGAGACCTCAGTCAGCAACAACTGCCCATATCTAGGATGGTCATCGGTGAAATCCCAGGCAAAAAACCCATCCAGTCATCCAGGCTACCCTTAAACAGGGTCATAGAGGGGCTCTGTTTGATATGAACTGGTAGCTTATTCAAGAGGAGCAGCAAACTCTGAGAAAGGTCTCTCTCTCTCTCTCCAGTGTGTCATATTTATATCACAGGCCAGGTTAAGGTCCCTGGAGTGGGTGACCCTTGTCCCATTTGACTTGCGGATGTGCAGCATTACCATTAAGTTTGGATCCGAGATTGCTCTGTAGGCCAGGCACAAGTCTCCTCCAAGTAGTCTGTATGCTGCTGAGTACAGTGACAGTGACTTCAGTCTGTCAATGCATGACGTGTGCTGGAGGTCCAGAATTTTCTTGGTTAGAAATCTCTGAGGTCTCTCAAGTGGCTGCAGGTGCCTGGGTAAGGTACATACTAAAGGGAGCAGTGTACTCAATTATTGGCCTGATGAGTACAGGGAAGTTATGACCTTTTTCCCTTTTGAGGCAATGCCTTTGCTAATGAGGTGTGCAATGTACAATGCCTTCCTTACCATAGTAGACACGTGGTGGTCAAAGTTTAGGCTACTGTCAACTTGTGTTCCCAAGTCTCTCACTACTGAGTTGTTAGTTAGGGTATTATTATTTTTATGATAGTCTGCAGGGTTATCGTTTTTACCAAAGGGGTGACAATGCATTTTTTAGCACTGAGCTTGAGTCAATGGCTTTGGCACTAATCATTGGTTTGTGTAAGTCCCTCGAAGTTTGGGGATTCAATGATTGCACCTAATTTGCAGTCATGAGCTACAGCCCCCTCTGTCTTGGCCTGAACTTCTGAGAAGTACATTTCAAACAACAGGGGGCCCCAGCACTGACCCCTGTGGAACTCCACTGCTGACAGATCTGCTGGTTGAGGTGAAGTCCCCAGCTTTGATGGAGTGTGATCTGTCGGTAAGCCAGTAAGTAACACAACTGAAACATAAGGGTTGATATTCAACTGGGAGAGTTTATCAATAATGCCCGAATGTTTGAAGGCCTTAGCTAAGTCAAGGTAGGCTGTATGTACAGATTTGCCTCCATCTATGGCTCTGGTGATGTTTTCAAAGAAGTCCACCAGGTTAAACAGGCATGACCTGCCTTTGACAAACTGTTGGATCAAGGGTTTGGAGATCACCTGTATCCTTATTTATAAGGTCCATGATGATTCATTCCATGGCCTTACAGATAAGCTGGTTAAGCTTATGGGTCAGTAGGATGACGGCCGCTGTTTTCCATTCAGCAGGGACCAAACCAGTACTTAGACTGTGGTTGAAGTGAGTGCTTAATGGAGTTGCTAGCTCATGTTTTACACCATTTAAAATGCAACCTGGCATGCCATCTGGGTCCCACAGAGGCTGTGTTTTTAGCCTTAGAGTAAGCATTAATGATTTGCTCCTTGGAGATGCAAGGTGGGAGAGATATAAAGAGAATGCTTGGTGGAATGTTAGGAGGCGACAGGGGGCTGAAATTTTCACCAAACCCATTAGCTAATAGGTTAGCTATTTTCGCAGGATCAGTGTGTGTGATGTCATCCACAGTTAGTTCAGCATACGTCTGGAACCTATCTTTTAGGTTACAGATACAGCTGAAGAATGCCTTATGTTTATCCTTAGCTATAGTTGCAAATTTATTTTCGAAGTTGCCCTTAGAGGACTTTACAAGTGGTCTTATTTGTTTGTTCAAGCAGAGGAGGGTGTTCTTCAGTGCTGGGACCTCTCTTTTTTATTCATAGACAGCAACTTCTTCCTCTTTTTGTACAACTGAATGACAGATGTCAACCAAGGAGGCTTATTTTTTCTTGAAGATCTTGGTTTAATCCTATCAGGTACAGCTGTGTCAATACATTTGTACAAGTGTTTGCACAGGGCATTTGTGTATACCTTAGTATAGCTGTCAATGCCATCTGTAGGAACAGGAACTTGGAAGTTACAACATCCATTAGGAGGGTATAATTAGCTTTGGTGAAACTGTTTAGCCTGACCTCACCTAAGAGGGGTTCAGGTGGTAAAGCTACTTCAAATGTGACTGATTTGTGATCATATTTAACCAATGAGTGTCCTACATTTATGTTGGTACAACAGTCACCCATGTTGATGAGGACTAGGTCGAGAACATTTGAGCGCCTTATGGGGATGCATATTATTTGTTCCAGGGCATTACGGTTAAAGTCCAGGAACCTTTGTGTGAGCATGTTGGTACTCATGTAAGTTTCCTAGTCGATGGAAGGATAGTTAAAATCGACCATGTCTAGAGTGTTTGGTTGTAATTTGATGGACTCAAGTAGGTCCAAATAAGCAGCATAGGTATCTTGGTTCACTGAAGGAGGTCTATAGCTAATGATGACTTCAAGGGGTTCTTACCCACAGTTAGCTGAACTTGCAGTAACTCCATGGAGTTTTCCTGTCTAACTAGTCTAGAGGTTTACTACTGAAGTGCAGTTTCTGATTTAAACTCCTAGCATTTAGCAGCATGACCCTTAATTTGTTTGTGATATTTTCACATTGAAAGTTTTGTTCTTGAGACCTTGCCTAAAAAAGGCTCTACGGGGGACGCAAGTACCTTAGCTAGTAACCGAAAGCCTAGAGGTGACAATGTCTAGTTTTACAAGCAAGAACAATAAAACTGATTGGTCTGCAGTACCAGGTCTATGGTTGGACTTCTCCTCCCCCATGGAGTAGTACCTCGATGGACATTCTCCAGGCTTCAGGGATGTAGCCTGTTGAAAGATTTGTGCCAAAGAAGATTAATATAGGTCCGAGTAGGCCATACTTGGTAGAAAGTATTACATTTCCTGATTTTTTTTTTATCTCTGTACATGGATGTGTTTTTTTTTTTTTTTTTAGGGTTGTTAGGACTTCTTCAGTTGTGACCTTGAGACTAATGAATTAGCAGAGCAGTTATGACATTGGGTTGCAGATAAAATCTGTACTAAATTTGTCTGCCAGGAAATTAGCCATTTCTTTGAGATCAGATCAGGTAATATCACTGTTGATCAGTTCTCAACATAATTTTATATTAACTTTAGCATAACTGAAGGATTTACAAATGCTTTTGTAATCAGTGGCCATTTTGAGCTCATAATCAGCTCCATGCTTTCTGGCTACTGCCTTACATTCTTGCTAACATGCTCGTCTGCCTTTTTAACCAGAGTATTATGTAACCTCAGAAGAACTTAGAGCTTTTTTCCTTTTGTTGTTTATAAGAGTATTCCACCATAGGATTTTTTTTCCCAAACTTCAGCAAATAATTTGGTACGAGTATGCACTGCTTTATCTACACAAGTATTTGAATGAGAGAAGGATTTGAAGGTATAGGCTTTAACTTATGTACAAGGTCATTCTGAAGTGGTAGTGGAAGTAAAGTTGCAGTGGAAGTTATTCAGGTCACAAATTAGCTGCAGAAAGTCTGCTTCTGAGGAACTGTAGTCTGATTTAATAATGAAGGACGACAACCGTTTAGTTGCCCAAGAGGGGGGCAATATTAGTAAGGACAAGAGTGAGGATATTGTGCCACCTACTTGCCACGTTTACTACTTGTTCCACACAACTTGCTTTTTAAACAGTCAGGGAAGTACTGCATGTGCTTTGTATTCATAGTGCAAGTAAGCCAGTTTACTGTACGTTACATGAAATCAACCAAAATAAAAGTGCATTTGGGAAGGGATGTTGGTAATGGTGCTGAGGTAGCTATTGTCACTGGGGGGTATTTGTAATTGGTTATGAAATGGCACTTGATACAGTAACTTCTGATTTCCAAAATTTCAAAACTGGGGCCATGACGATTCTGGCTTTAAGTTAGGGGGTCTCCCAAAAAAGTGACGCACCTCTGTAATTGCTTACAGGTCTGAAAGAATGAGAGGTACTAAACCCAGGAGTGGGTGGTGTGCTTTCACTGCAGTGAAGCCTTGGCTCTGTTACTAAACACGTATGCATTCAAGTTGAAGGACAGCCTCGGGCATCTTTTTTGTTGAAGACTCTTGGCATAGAGTACCACACCACAACATCTTCAGACTTGAGTATCACCACCATAACATCTTCAGACAGTACCACCACCATAACTAAACTCCAAAAATATATATTATTATTGCAGGTGCCTACATTCCACCAGGCAATAACATTACCACACTGGAAAACCTGTTATACTGGATGTCTACCTCCCTCCCACAGGAAACCATACTACTAGGAGACTTTAATATTGACTGGGCTAAATGCACCAGTCACAACCCCTCCTCCCATATAAACCTACATGGTTTCACCCAAATTATTTCTGACGCCACTAGAATTGATATGACATCCAACCACCATTCCATTTTAGACTGGATATTGCTATCAAACCTTAATCTCACACAACACTTAGGCTGTCTCCCAGACAGTCTAAGTGACCACCAAGCAACCTACCTTATTAGGAACAGATCCCACCATACCACTCTCCCCACTCTAAAGATAATACGCAACAAAAGGAACCTCAAAACTAACAACCTACTCAATGCACTAAAATAGAGGAATTGGACTCCCCTAACTCACCTACCTCTAGATGAAGCTGTACAATACTTTAAATCGGCCTTTCTTAAACTCCTAAATGAGCATGCACCACCCAGAACCATTAGAGTCCAAACTAATTACGCCCCTTGGCTAACAAAAGAGACAAAAACTATAATGAAAAACAGGGACAAAGCTTGGGTACAATTTCATAAACACAAAACCTCCTCGTTGAAACAAATCTACTTAGAACTCCACAACAAAGCCAAAATAAACTAGACAAAGCCAATTACTATAAAACCTTGCAAGGCAAATTTGCTCATAACCCGCAGAAATTCTGGTCCACAATAAATAATCTACTTCATCCTGGAAAATCTATGACCCCCACCCATGTATTACCAAATAACTACACTAATATCCCAACACATTTCAACAGATATTTTACTGAAACAATCCAAACTCTAGCCAATACCCAAAATAGTATTAACAACCCCATATCAAATCCCACCCATACCAACACCATAGAACAAAACTCCTCCTTCAACTTTTTCCTACACCCAGTATCCACTAAAACCATCACTAAACTCCTGAAAAAAACTTAAACCAACCACACTAGCAGCAGGCAAACTCCCAGTTGACTTCCTTCAGATAACAGCTGAGGCCATAGCCTATCCTATATCCATTCTCATAAACAGGTCCATAACTGAAGCCACAGTACCCACCTTGTGGAAAATATCACATATAATCCCACTCCACAAGGGAGGCAAATCCCTAGAGCTTACCAACTGCCGGCCAATAGCAATTCTATCACCCTTATCAAAAATATTGGAGAGAATAGTTCACTATCAACTAATGCAGTATCTCCTGACAAATAACCTACTATCTCATTCTCAGCACGGCTTAAGACCCTCCCATAACACCACCACAGCACTACTCTCTTTTACCAACTTAGTCAATCACCACAGAGACAAGGGACAATTCGTATCTGCCATATTCCTAGACTTACCTAAAGCCTTCGACATGGTAAACCATAGCATGCTTCTTGAAACACTAACTACCCTTAACATACATTCTTCCACTATATCATGGTTTAGTAACTACCTATCAGGTTGACAGCAAGCAGTGCTCTGGCAAGACCAATTGTCCTCCCTTTTACCAGTATCCATCGGCGTCCCCCAAGGGTCTGTTCTTGGTCCTTTGCTGTTCTCCCTATTTACAAACCAGATAGCTGCATCCTCAAACTCTGCCACAGTAGTACAATACGCAGACGACACCACCATTATAAGTACTGCCCCAAACATAAAGGAACTACTAACCATAACTCAAAAAAGGTTACCTTTGCAGAAACATGGTTCACTAATATAAAACTTCTTCTTAACCCCCAAAACAACAATCTAATTTTATTTGGTCCTGGTAAACCTTAACAGCTAAGCAATGATTTCACCATAAACTCCAAAGATATCACAATCACCCCAACAACCCACACAAAACTGCTAGAGTAGTTATCGATAACAACCTCAGATTTGACATTCACATAGCACAATCAAGAAAGTAAATAAAAAGCTGGGTTTCCTTTATAGAAGCAAACATTTCAAAACCAAAAATACAAAGTCCACAATCGCTAGGACCCACCTCTTATCCATCCTACTATATGCCTCCCCAATTCTGACAAATCTGCGCCATTCCGAACTTAAGATGGAATCTTGCTACAACAAGATTGCCAAGTTTGCAACGGAGGCCTCTCATAGATCCCACCATTGTCTTGCCCTAAACTTCCCCAACTACTGTTACTTAATCAACTCTCTACAGCACACAAATTGTACTACCTGCCCAACAAAACCCCATCACTAGAGCATCTAATTCAGCCCTACACAACCACCAGAACCTTAAGATCCAGTAACCAAAACCTTATAAACATCATCAAACACAGAAATGATGCTGGTAAGTCTCTCTCTGCCTGCACCATAGCCAGAGTTTGGAATCAACTTCCAAGTCACATTAATACTGCAACCTCTGCCTCCCAATTTAAAAGACTCCTCAAAAGCCACTATTCAAACAATTGGCTCTGCTCCTGTGTCACCCCAGGTTAAGCCAAACCACTGCACTGTTGCATGAATGCATGAATTCATCTGCTAATGATCACCAATAACTTCCTCTAGTTACCCAGGTATACCTGCTCTACCCCAAACATATGGGCTTGTCAGATTGAACTCCTATTCAAACCTTTTGTACTTCTTTCTCAAATACTATACTAATTCTAATATCACAAAGTACCACAGAATAACCTTACTACCAATAATGCTTTAAAACTTTTTCTACTTCTTTTTCACAAATACTGTACTACTCTCAATCTTACAATGTGCTGCATATAAAACGACTAACAGAAATGTTAAACTATCTACTACATGCTGAAATGAGTCTGTAACTTATTTGTATATTGTCCTGTGAACAAGATGTTAAAATTCTGATTATTGCATGCTTTAATGTAGACGTACCAGAAATGTTTAACTCTGTCTACTACACACTGAAATGAGTCTGTTATGTCCTTACACATAGTCCTGAAAACAAGATGTTAATATCTGAATATTGCATGTTGAATTGTAGTAATAGATGTAAATGAAATCCTCACTTGTACTGTACTGTATGTGGAGCTTTTCTCCCTGAGCCTCCACTGAAAAGGGACTTGTGTCCAGTCTGACTTTCCCGTTAACAAATGTAAAATAAAATAAATAAATAAAAAATAACATCTTCAGACTTGAGTACCACCACCATAACATCTTCAGACTTGTGGACCACCACAACATCTTCAGACTTGGAATGTTGTACATAGAAATGTCCTAGTAAGCAGACTCTATTCAAAAAAACACTAGGGGCAGCAAATGATTTAGACAGAATGTGAGAGCCCTGGCAAGAGATGTACAAACCGTGCTCGGCAAAAACTGTACAATTTGTTACCTTTCCAGGAAGCCATATACTGGATAGCCTAGTATGACACCTAGCTACTAAGCTAATTATCTCGTCCTTAAAATCTAGCAAAACTTTAGATGCGGTCAAGATACCACTCAAAGCTAGTCTTTCATGCCACTGACACATGCATAGCAAAGGTTATTCAAATCATTCGCCATTTCCCCTTAAGTAACGGTGCCTAAGGTTATTCAGTCCATGTTACCATATCCCTTTCTCTGCCTTCATTATGCTGTGCATTAAACACAAAGTTTTTTTCCTGTCCTTAAAAATGAAGCCCTTTTGTCACATTATCCATCTCTCCATGCAATTTTTAGTTTTTGATAACGGATGAATATCTTCTTCTCTGTCATCTCAGGAGTAAAACTACAGTGCTCACTGTACCTTCTTTTCAAGGTAAAGCACATTTTCTTATAATTCTTATTAATTATGAGTGCTTTGATATTTTTGTCACATGTGCACCTAATCTAACTTCAGAGTTTGATTTAATTACTCACAAACAGCTGACAGGCTAATATGCATGTATCCATTTCATTGTATGCTTCCTGGTGATGGGTGGTGAATGCCCATTATTTGATCACAGCCCCATAAAAATTAATTAATTCATTCTACAATTGCCAGTTTAGCCCTAATTCAGGAAGGAACACAGGGAAACCAAAGCCTATTACCAGCACTCAGTAGAAGGTTAATAAACTAATCCTGAATTGAGGACTGACCTACTGCAGGAATACACATGCTCAATTTTACATGCCACACATAAGTATGAGCAATTCACCTATACTATGCATCGGTGACATGAAGAAATAAGAGAACCCAGCAAAACCTTAGAGACAAAGAGGACAAGCACATCTCACACACAAAGTACCCCCAGCCATGAGCTAAACTGGAGAACCAAGCATTGTAAAGCTGTCGCTGTATAAATCTTTGACTTAGAAAAACTTACATCAACAGTGTAGTTTATGAGGCACAGTCCCTTCATGATAACATAACATGCATTTAGGCTGCTTTACTCTGAATGACTAGATAGACAAAGAAATGAAAGATTAATTTGTACAGCCTAACTTCACTAATTTACCTAAACTGTACACAAGAAAGGCGAGATACAGGAAAAGTAAATATGGACACCTAAAGATCCCTATATTATGACCTGACAAACTAAAATAAGTTATAGTTATAGTCAAGGTGTGTGTGCATAGGTGAAGACCCTGTCTTAAGAGTGAGCAGTACAAAATTCCATGCATGTAAACTTTTCCAGTGACACTTTCAGTAAATACAGAGAGCTTAGCTGTGTAATCCAAACTAGCAGTGTCCCTCTGCATATAGATTCATAGGTAGACACTATGCTAACGACCACCAGAGTCTACAAGCCAAACAGCAAGAGGTCAGATCAAACAGTGTACCTTGTGCATGTAAGGTGAAGACCTTAACCATTTTCCTAAACCCACCTGCAGCTGGGACAACAGGGCTGAAACACCACCAATGACATACATGCTACATTCATTACATAATGGATAATAAACAGACCTCCCACAATAACAATACAGTTATCCTTTGTGCAGTTGTAACGCTGTCAACTGACACAGAAGTACAAGAGGTCCACTTATAAAGTAGCCATGGAAACAAACATGCTGTTAACAGTAATACAGCCACTCATGTACCATCCAATCAGCTGCAGTACAAAGATACATGTAAAGCACGTGTCACAACAATACTCCACACATACTACAGAAATATGAAATGTTACTGTAATTCTGCATTTTAAATTAGCACGCCTTATGCTTAACTTTCTTCTTTGCTCTACTGAAAAGTAAACCTCACTGAAATGGAGTAAAAAATGATGCAAAATAAACAAAAAAGTGCAAAATATGCTCGCATTGATCAATTTTCAGATACGTTATGATGGATCACACAATCACTTTCAAAAACATTTTATCTTTTATACACAAGTCTTTTCTTTTATATTTTTCTTAATTGAGAATAACC
Source organism: Protopterus annectens (assembly GCF_019279795.1). NCBI lineage: Eukaryota > Metazoa > Chordata > Ceratodontiformes > Protopteridae > Protopterus > Protopterus annectens. Next base: position 1,139,913,461 of record NC_056737.1, read on the forward strand.
TTATCTTTTTGTGTATTATGCTCAATGGCTTATGGTAACCTCTTCTGGCTTTAGCAATATTTTCAATGGAATATTGCTGGCATATGTATGACTTGACTTCATGCATTCTCTCATGTATATATGTGCACGTAAGCCCATGTACAAGTGTACACAGAGTACACTGCTTGCATTTGACTACATGCCAAAAGCTTTTATTTGTGACCAACAAGATTGCTAAAATGTACTCAGACTTTTTTTCTTTGTATAATTCAGACATTTAAAGCAATATTCTTGGACAAACTAACGTATCATTTCCAGGGACATGGGTCATGCAATCTGAGAGGACAATACTGCTTTTGTTGTCAGCTTTCATTAAACAGGGGGATTTTGTTTTGCTGGCACATAACACTTGGGAAAACAGGATAAGATATTAAAGGGAAGACTGTCCTCACACAGTGTGGTTCACAAAGGCTGATTGTTTGGCAAACCAGAAAGGTAGGTAAATAAGTCTTTTTTTTTTTTTTTTTGCTGTCTTGTTGTGGTACACTTGTTTAATCAAAACAGTACAGCATTAATAAGCAGAACCTCATTGCTTGTGCCCCATTGTGCACTTCTAAAAACACTCCCTTTGGCATTGAGCACCCTTCTTAGTGGTGCCATCTTTTTTCTCACATCCTTCTTAAAGCACTCACCCAATGCAGCCAAACATGTACACGCACCTCAGAATAAAGGCTTCACAAAGTATCACTACCTGAATGCCTTTCAGTCTACACATAAAATTACCACACGCACTACACAAGAATGACCTGTTTTGCATTAACAATGCTTAAAAGTCTTTAAACATGAAATGAAAGCATTACTATTAATGTAAATTAGTTGTTGTGTCTTTCGGCTTAGGGGTCACCACAGCGGAACACTGGTCCGCTAATGATTGGCAGTAGATTTTTACGTGCTGAGTTGCCGGCCCTAACGCACAACCTTCAATGAAGGTACACCCATTCACGCATGTCTCCACACAGAAGACGCTGTAGCTGAGAATTGAACAGGACAACGTCTTACTGTGAGGCGACAACGTTAGCGCAGCACCACCACTGCAGTTTTTATTAATGTTAAATTAATGATGTGTATATTTAATAAACTGCGTACTGCTGGTTTCAATAAGATACCATACCACCTACCCAGTTATCATACAATTTCAAAGATAAATCTCTGGTGCAAACATTAAGCAGGTTAAAGTTGCAGTGGACAGAAATTCCCTCTCAGTCATTCTACTGGTAAATATTTTCGTGGTCAAACACACAAAGTTACAGACTTCAAAATACAGCATTGAACAAGCAGTATGGCAATCCTTCATATAAATTAAGTCAGTTCATAGCAAATATAAAAAATAAACATTAAGGCAATGTTTCTAATGAGAAACAAATTACAAAGCAACATTGTTTCAGTAAGCGTGTACTTAAGACTTGACTATTCTGTGCATCCACTATGCAACAATATCTGGATTAATACCATATTAAAAAGACTAGCAACAAAGTTTCATTCTTAATCATAAAAGCTACAGGCCAGTTCAACACCTACAACACTTGCACCTAGTTGTTTGTACTCTTTATGATTGCACACACAGAAAATCCCAATTTCAAACCTTTGCCTTCTTACACTTTATGGCTTTAAAAACATTTAATAGTTGTTAAATTCCAGAGAAATAACTCATTGTTTTCCAGCTCACTATTTACCTTTGTTCAGGCTGTTTTAACTTCTCAAACAGGAATGGATATCCCATTCTACTTTGCCTTATTTAGTATTAATTCTAATTAGGTAGTGAGCAAACACTTCATTATAAAAAAAACTTCCTCAAACTGTAACCAACCTTGTTAATTTGTCTTGCATTTGGTATCTAAATGTATCTTCTATGACAATGACAGCTATTACAGTAAATTTGGTAAAGGCAATCACAGATTACAACTCAGAAAAATATCTACCCTGGCTTGTTGTGTCTTTCGGCTTTTCCCGGTTAGGGGTCGCCACAGCGGAACTCCGGTCCGCTAATGATTGGTATTTGATTTTTACGTGCCGAGTTACCAGCCCTGACGCACAACCTTCAATGAAGGTACGCCCATTGACACATGTCCCCACGCAAAAGATGCTCTAGCTGAGAATTGAACCAGACAGCGTCTTACTGTGAGGTGACAATGCTACCGTCTACACACAATTTATTCAGCAACCCATTTCATTTGTTAACTGGGTAAAAGAACTGATCCCCAACACAGGACCATTTTGCAGTTGTGACCTAGGCAGTCAGGCAAATGACAGACATAGTAAATACAGAATTACAGTCAGTTACACACATTTTGCACTATGTGCGTTACAATCAGTTACGCACATACAGCAAATTATTATATGTATTGCAGATTACAGTTTATGTGATGCAATATACAAATAAGGTAGAATGATCTTACATAAAGATATAATGTGCAGCATTTTGCAGTAAGTAGCAGGCTTTTGTAAAACTAAAATAGATTCATGCTTGTAGTACCATTGCATTTTCAGATCTTCATTTACATAACTGCAAGTCCAACAGGTTTTAAGCTGATACACAGTTTGAACAGCCAATATTTTTGGAAATGATTTATCCTGGATCCCTTGAACAGATGCACTTTCATCTGTTATATGTGCTTTTAATCAATTTGTCAGTACTTTGTACTTACTCAGATAAAACATTCCAAATGACAAAGGGCTATTTTACTAAATGCTCTCATCTGCTGTTAGACTATAAGCTTACCTTTGGAGTTGAAGGCCATCCTATGGCTTCTTAGATTGTAGCTTGAGTGTCTTACAAGCATCTTGTTTCTAACTGATGGGGCAAGTTATCCATTAGCAGTGTGAACACTAAATTGTCAAGCAAAAGGTGTCAGCACCAGGTTCAACAAGCAACCATTTAGCATTCTGCATGGTGACACACTAACGTTAGAACTGCCATTTTTTTCAGATGCCCAAATGATCCAGCACCTTTAGAGAAGACCAAATCCATAAAGATGTTCTTATTTATGTTTAAGACACCACACCTGCTTACATTACCCACACCCATTACACACAAAAGGCTTAGACTGCTTATTCTTAAAAGCTGTAATGGAGGGAGAACTTGTCCTTGTTTTTGCTAAAACTGAACCAGGATTAACATTGTTCCCTAGTTATTCTTTTGCATTTCTGAACACATTTTTATTTATTACTTCACATTTGTTGAGCGCATAAGCCCACTGGATAAACTGTCCATTAACAGGGGTGACCCAGGAGCCCTGTCTGAGTAAGTGACTTACTCAGTTGCACAGAAGGCAAATGAAGTTGGAAGGAATCAAACCCTGCACCCTGGGCACAGGAAGCAGCTCATTAACAGTGCAGAGCTTTAGTCCTCTGTGATAACTGCAAATCATAGCCTCACCTCAGGCTTTGTACCCACTGAATGGCGCACCGCGACGGTTATCCCACTCCACAAAGGGGGAGCCACAACAGACCCCGGGAAACTCATAAACAAAGACATTGGTAATCTCCAAACTCTGGACCCTAACCCAGTTTGGATTTGTAAAAGGCAGATCATGTCTAATAAACCTGATTGACTTCTTTGAAGCAGTCACCAAAGCCATAGATGAGGGTAAAATGGTTCACACAGCTTATCTAGATCTCGCCAAGGCTTTCAACACCATCCCCCACTAAGCTCACTAAACTAGGTATAAATCCCTGTGTCACAAGATGGGTTGCCAACTGGCTCACGGACAGAATACACACTGTGAAAGTAGCGGATTCCAAATCCGACATCAGACCAGTGACAAGTGGAGTACTAAAGGGTTCAGTCCTGGGTCCTCTCCTGTTTGGTATCTACTTCTCTGAAGTGCAGGCCAACACAGAAGGTCTTTGGCTAACAAAGTTTGCAGATGACTGCAAACTAGGAGCCATTATCGAAACTCCTAACGATGTGGACAAACTACAAAAGGGCCTCACTGAGACAGATACCTGGTGTCAAAGCCATGGCCTGAAGCTCAATGCCAAAAAGTGTATTGTCATCCCCTTTGGTAAAAACTCTGTACCCATGAACTACCACATAGCTGGTAGTCTACTTAATGCCGAAAATGTGATGAGACCTTGGGACACAGGTGGACAGTAGCCTCTCCTTTGATAATCACATCGCCACAGTGGTCAGTAAATCCTTCTAAGTGGCTTATCTCATCACAAAAGAATTCTCATCCAGAAAAAGAGAGGTCATTGTTCCCCTCTACTCATCACTCATTAGACCCATTATAGAGTACAACGCCCCTTTTGGTATGTACCTCACAAGACATCTACAACAACTGAAAAGACCACAGAAATACCTCAACAAAGAGGATTACTGGCCTCAAACAGATGCCCTATGCAGACCGTCTCAAAAAACTACAGCTTTACTCCATCGCATATCACCTACTCAGGGGCGATCTCTGCCTAACATACAAAGCTATGTCAAATCCAGAGCTGTTGGACATGCTCCACTTAAAGAAATCCCAATCCTCCGAGCTACACGCTCTAGGGACCTAAACCTTGTCACCACAATAAACAGAACATGCTGGAGGGATAGATTCCTGTCCCAGAGACTTCCCATACTCTGGAACAGACTGCCTATGTCAAACAGAGCTCCTCATTAGCACTCTTCAAAAAAATCTTGATGATTGGATGGGAAATGGGAAATTCACCCCCGGGGAATCACTTCTGTGGCTCTGCTCGACAGGGGCACAGGAAAATAATTTTCTTGGGTGGCGAAAGCCAGGGTACATTTTTTTGGCTAGGCTTGGTAAGTACTAGGGCCGATAGCCTAGTACTTACCTATGAACCTATAAAGGTGGAAGGAATCAAACCCTGCACCCTGGGCACAGGAAGCAGCTCATTATCAGCTCAGAATTTTTGTTTCTCTGTGATAACTGCAAATACAGGTGGAAGGAATCAAACCCTGCACCCTGGGCACAGGAAGCAGCTCATTAACAGTTCAGAACTTTCTCTGCACTAACTGCCTGACATATTACTAAAATATTCATACTGAGTGACTAACAGGATGGGAGTGGGGGGCTCTTCTACAGAATCTGGCAAACTGCTAACAAATATTAAAGGCCTTTACAAATAATCCCACAAGAACATAACCGACCTCAGAAAAATAGTATCCAAGATCAGGTACTCACAAACAGGACAAACTGCCTGATCTCAGCAAGACCTCTGTCAGACAAAAGTATTGCTCACCACCCAATATAGTGCATATGGGCAACACAGCAAACCCCCACCCTTGTCCACCCAACCACCTCCAATTCATAGCCTCAGACACTTCAAGGCCACTGAGTCTTCTGATCATTTATGCCTTGCCATTACCCTCCCCTCAGGCCACATATATCCTTTTTCCAGGATGGTCACACCAATCAATGCCAGAATAAATGTATCTAAACCATTCAGCTATTTAGCTTCCATTTAAAGACAGACAGTGAGTCACACTACTTCACAAGCAAGAAAGATTTACTCCAGAGGTTTGGGAAGCTCTAGGTTATAAAACTGTCACCCACCATGTTTTATTTATCGGCTGATGAAGACTTAAGTCCCTGGATCAAGTACTGATAGAAGCCACTGTAGGTACAGGAGATGCACAACAACTGGTTCTCTAATGGTCTGGTGAGAGAGACAGATCTCCTCTCAAAAAGTAAATAAGCAGTTTAGCCAAAGTGAGAGAAGTCTATCATCTTTTTGATTTTAGACTGCCTTATTAAGTCATGTTTATAGTTACGGTTAGATAGTTTAGTTTATTGTTGAGATATTGGAAGAGGTGGGGTTTTTATTGTTCTTGTATTGTGACATTAGTACAACTAAATGTTTTACTGCTGTATTAATGATTTTGTTGTCAAATTATAATGTTATTCTATGAAATTCTATTAAAATATTTTTGTAAAAAAAGAAAAGAAAAAAAATCTTTTGTGATCTTGGACAACAATCTAAAATACTTCATATGAAGTTTTTTGCCTGTGTTAAGACAGTGGGGTGAGAGGATGGCATAATGGCATAATGGTTAAGGTGTTTACCTTACAAACAAAAGGTGCAGGGTTTGATTCTCACATGGGGTAACTGGCTAGGCTTAAAGTGGTCCACTATGACAGATAGCCTAGTACTAATCTATGAACCTATGAATCTATGGCCCACTAAGAAATGAAGAGTACGGGTTAAATGTATGTCGTAGATCTCATCGCAAGTGAATAATTCCAAGCAGATTCAGAAAAGTCACACTGAAGGTACTTTCATGCTGGAAGAACTGACACCATAAACTGTGGAAGGCTAAGAAACAAGTGGAAAGCAGAAAAATATTACCTCCAAAAGTAAAAATCTGCAAGAGTTACAAAAACGCACCATCTCCAAAGCCATTTTAAAAACTAATTAAACATTTTACGTAAGTAGACAAACACAGTCACAAAATTCTTCCTTAAAAGCTGCAGAGTATACATAATTTTCCCATGAAGCCCCGAGAGCCTTCCACTTATTAAACATCACCTGACATGTAACCAACTAATCCGTCAACAATCGAGTTCCACTTAAAAATGCCTTGGCATAAAGTAAAGCTACTGCAAGGCATTAACAGTCAGGGTTCTCCAGGAGTAGATATCTTCCACCTCATTTTTAAAATCCACGATCAGGTATAACCACACCTGTATGGCTGGTGACAAAACTAATTATGGTGGAGAGAGCTGTACCCTAATTTTGGAAAAATGCCTGCATAGTCCCCCTTTACAAGTAATGTTTCTAATTATTAACCAATCTCTGTACTTAATCAAGTGGCTAAACAGAAAAGGAAAAAAATAGAAAATCTAGAAAAAGTTGTGCTTCCATAGCTGACTGCTGATGTTCTGCTGCTAACCAAGCCTGAACCATAACTAATGCAGATACTCCTCATCTTAGAAAAGGAGCAATGGAGAGCTGTAGATATGTCAAAGACTGAAAATAATTTTCTTCTCTTCAGTTTTTTTCCATCTTTTCCTTGACCACTGATCTGAATAAACTGAAGCCACTGAGTGGGTCTCTAAGTCATTAAGGCAAAGGCAGGCATGCCAGCATATGGACTGTTCAACGATTGCCCCCTTCCGAACACAGGCACCTCCTGAATAGTACCTTGAGTCAAAAGGTCTTGAAGTACCTCTGGGGGAAAAAAAAAAGGAAGTGCCCCGGAGGAGGCTGAAGAATGCCCATAAAATGTGGGGTGGGATTTCCACACAATTAAATACTCCTGGCGAATAATGGAAAGAACCCAAGAATCCTAAGTCATCTGAAGCCAAACAGGAAGAGAGAAAAGAGAAATGTGAAGAGAAAGAGGGATGTGGCTGGGAAGAGACAGGTAGTCAGACAGTACCTGGTTTATCTACAAAGGAAGACGTCTGATTCCCTGAAGTCTGAGTAGCCTTAGCAGAAGAAGCCCGTTTTCCACTCTTTTTGTCCTTAGTAAGATGGTGAGATTGCCTGCGAACAAAGGCAGGCTTACTGGGGTAGTTTATTTGAAATGTAGAAACAGGAGAGATAAACACGTTTGAGTTCCTGTAAGGCCTTCCCATATCTTGAAGGGACTTAAACAAACAGCAGCTTCCCCAAACAAATGTTTATTATCAAGAGGGGCATCCATCAACTTAGCCTTGATATCATCAGGCAACGGTTGAAACCAAAACCAAGAATACCTTCTCAGCATTGAACTAAAAGCAGCAGCCCTAGAAGAAGCATCTGCTGCATCATAACTACACTTGATGGAATGATGAGCCACCAGGGAGGAAGTCCTAAACAGGGGAAAGAACAGAAGTTTTACCATCAGAGTCGGGAAGATCAGAAAAAAACTGACAAGTCTGACAAAGGTGAACCAACAGATACTTGGGCATATGGGTGTGATAATTAATACTCTAAAAGCCAAGGTAGTCAAGGTATAAATCTTATTACCAAGCCTTTCCATGGTTCTGCTATCTTTATCAGAACGCAGTTACTTAGGCAAAGGAAATAAATGAGGGGGCTTGTCAGAGGCTATAGACACCACTGAAGTCAGCAGCAGGACATTTTGTACAAAAAGTTACAGTCCTCAGGCACCCTATAAAACTTATCAGGTTTCTTGAGAGCAGGGATCTCTAGAGGCACTGGGAAAATGCATCCAAAACAGGAGGAATAGCACAAGGTTTTGTAATTTCCATCTGCAGCAACTCATAGTACCTCTTACGGATTTCAAAGACCTGAGCACAATCCCATTTAAAAAATTCCATCATCCTGGAGATTGTGCCCCCAAAAGAAATTTCTTCAAAGGGAGAATTAGGACTGTTAGATTCCTCTTCCTCAGACCCATAGTACAAAGGAGAAGGAATGTGGGAAGAGTAAGCAAGGGATTAGTCATCAGAATCCAACTCCTCCTCAGAGGAATCCTGTTCCCTGGGCCTTTTAAGGGGAGTAGAGGACCAAGTGGGGACTGGGATAGAACCTCCCTGAGGAGGTTTTAATGCCATCAAAGCATTAAATAGAGCCTTAGTGAAGGCCTGCCACTCACTCTTTGGATCCCTAGGATCAGAAGGGACATGTTTAGTTTTTTGTTTTTTCTTTAATGGGATGTCTGCCCTGTAAAACTTAGAAGGCTCTGAGACCCAGGAAAGCATTCAACAACAGACGCTGGGACTTCTCCCTTAACTAAAATCTGAGGAACACCCCTATGACCCTCAGAAATAATCAACAGTGGTTCCCCCTGAAAGTCCAAAACGGACAACAGCAAAGCCTCATCAGACGTGCTGAAAGCCACATCCCCGCCACCCTCCAATCCAGTTGGGGCAGAGGAATCTGACAATAAAGCCGGGCGAACCTCCAGGTTCTCACTGACCTTGGGAAAAACATCCATTGGAGGCTGGACAGTGGAAGATTCCGATCTTGGTTTCTTAAGCTTCTTTTTGCCTACTGGCTGACTATTGGGGCAGGAAGTTCCTTCCATGGCATCAATAGCAAGAAGCTTAAGTAGCTGATTCTCTAGATATAAAGCAAAGGAAGAAAGTCTTCTTCACTGAGTCTTCAGAATGAAAGCCTGACAGATAAAGCAAGTCATATGGTCATGAGAGTCACCTAGCCAAAAAAACACTGTTCGTGGCAGTCTTTATGGGGAATCTATCTCCCACTCTGCCATTTACCCTTCCTGGATGACATTAACCCTTCCCCCCAAAAGCAACCAAAAATCAAGAAAAAAATAAAACCCCAATGGGGCACTGATCTGCAACACCTTGGAGACCAGCAAACTGGACATAGGCGTTCAGACTGATGACAGACAGATGTGTGTGGACTGGCTGCAAGGACACAGGCATTCAGAACGATGCTCGAGAGATGTGTTCAGACTGGCAGCAATGAAGTTCTGAGGATGGTACAGCCAGATGTCACCTTTATGCCCTGTGCTAAGCAAGGAACAAACGTGTGATGTACAGCATACCTTAAAGCAACAGCAGGCTTTTGTACACTGACTGGACATCGGGCTGCCAAGGTAGGAAATCCCAGAGGTTAAGAATACTGCAACATCTGAATGGAAGGACATCAGCTGGTTTAAAGAGCACTGACTATCATTTTTGGTAAAACTAAGGCAAAATTTGATCTAGTCATGGACCCATCAGGGACTAGCAAAGAATATACCAGTTGCATGTTTTAATAATGGAGGGACGATGCCACATGTTAGAAAGAGCCTGATAATGTATGCTAGTGGCTTTGCAAATACACATGCTGGTTCAGGAAGAAACAATGACTGCAATTCTCTACAGCTGTAGATAGGTTTAATTTGTAATTTCTTCAGTAACACTGGAATGGTTTTAGTGGGCACACTGTCCTGAAGCAGATGGTGAAAATAAGGATATATTTAGGCCATATTCATGGAGATCACAGTTACTGCTTGGAATAGTAGGCCTGCTGTTGGGACATCTGAAATATGCTCCTTAAATGGTTAGGAAGAATGCCATCTTTAAACAGTGTGCAACTGTACAAAAAAGGTGAACTAGCAGATATGTATGCTGAACCTGTAACGTCTTTTATGCTCATCTCTTTTTTGCTCTTTTTGCCTCCCTACTTATCAACCATCACACTCCCCAGGGGTCTTTCAGCCCATTTGTTCTCCAGGGAGAGTTAAAGTCCCCAAAACCCCTGAGAAGAGAGCTGACCAAAAAGAAGCATCAGGCAGCTAGGCACTAGAGGTGGTTTGCACCCAATCCCACTTTGCTGCTATGTCTAGCATAGATGCACAGGGAAGATGCTTGTCCCAATGACCAAATGGTCTGCCTTCATCTTCAGACCAGGGCATCCTGCATTCATGGTGAACTCGAACTGTCCCAGGTCAGAGAATCACCTGATGCCCCTGACAAAAAAGCCTGCATCTCTCTCTGGGGTAGGGCTGAAACAATTTTTGAATACCCTGCCACCATCTCTGGCAGCTGATCCATGCATTTATGTCACTTCTGAGGCTTACAATACCTCCCTTCTAAACATGCACACTCCTGTGCATGCCCAGTGCAGGTCATCATCATCATCTGCTTGGTGAAGCATAACACATATCCAACCCTGATTTAGTGCTGCGTACAGGACGCTTGCATGTTCTAGGCATCAGTACTACAGCAATCTGACCTCTCCCAGGACAGGTGACGATGTTGGACACTCACTCCCTTTCTCCCTCACCTGGCTCTCCCACTGACCAAGCAGCTACTTCAACTGAAATAATCTAGGTCCTACTCAGGGTTTTATTCCGCTATGTCATGGAGGCTGGCTTAACCTGCAGAGTTTCTAACAAGCTGTCCATAGGATCATAGGAAGTTACAAGGCTAATGGCCCTAAGGCCCTTACAAGCCTAGCCAAGAATTTAACCCATATTCCAACAAGTCAGGGCTCGATGCCCCTGTCCAGCAGGGACAAAGGTGGAATCCAAGGGGTGTATTTTCTGTTCCCCATCCAGTTATCCAGGTTGCGCTTAAAAAGGGTTAACGAACTCTGCTTGACGTGGAGAGGGAGTCTATTTCACAGAAGGGGGAGTCTCTGGGACACAAATCTGTCCTGCCAACAAGCCCTATTGATGTCACAGACCAGGCTGAGGTTGTGAATGCAGGTTACTCGAGGGAGCTTGATTTGCAGATATGCAGTAGTCCTTATCAAGCCTGGGTCCAAGACTGCTCTGCATGCCAGACAGAGTTCACCTCTGACATGTCTGTATGAGACTCAGGAGAGGGACAGGGCTTTTAGCCTATTTGTGGATAGTAGATGTGTGAGGACCTGGATTCTCTTGGTGAGGAACCTCTGTGGTCTCTCCAGCTGATGCATGTGCTTTGTGAGACACGCACCGAAAGGGGCATTGTTCCCAATAATGGGTCTTATAAGGGAAGAATACAGGGATGATATGACCTTGTCCGCTGTATGAGATACTCTTACTAATGAGGTGGGCCATATAGAAAGCTTTCCGTACAATGGAGGCAATAAGGTGGAAAAAAATCGGTCTGCTATCAACCTGGGTGCCCAAGTCTCTCATGACTGACTGCATGCTTAAGACCTTGTTATTAATGTGATAATTTGTGGGGACGTCACTCTTCCCAATGGGAATGAGGATGCATTTTTTTGTCATTCGGTTTGAGGCCATGTTTCTGGCACCAGTCATTTGTTTGGGTAAGACCCTCTTGAAGGATGTCCACATCACTAGGGGAATTGATGAGAGCACCCAGCTTGCAGTCATTTGTAAACACGGCCAGTTACAGCCCTCTGGTTTTGGCCTGCACCTCAGAAAAGTATATCCCAACCAACAGAGATCCCAAGGTCAATCCCTGGGGTACACCACTCGTTACGGGTCTACTGCTTGAAGGTGATTTCCCCTATTCTGACCAGGTGGGTTCTATCAGTGAACCACTTTGCTACCCATCTGGTAACATACAGTCTGATGCCTAGTTGAGAATGTTTACCTATTATACCTGGGTGGGAATAGTACTGAAACCTTTGGCCAGGTCACAATAGACAGTATGCACCATCTTCCCCTCATCCATGGCTTTGGTGACGGTCTCAAAGATGTCAACCAAATTTAACAGGTACTCCCCTTGACAAAACTAAACTGAATTGGATAGAGTGTTTGGAGGTTGCCAATGTCCTTGTTAATGAGGTCCATGATAGTCCATGCCACGCCATTGCAGATCAGGCTAGTTAGGCTGATGGGTCTACAGTTTTCTGGATTGGTGGGCATTCCAACTCTGTGCAAAGAGATGGCAGTGGCTGTCCTCCACTCGGCTGGGACAAAGTCGGTAATAAGGCTTTGGTTGAATAGGGTGCCTAATGGTGCTGCAAGTTGCTGTCTGAGTTAATGTATGATGCAGCCTGGAATGCTATCGGGTCCCATGCAGGCTGCATTTTTTGCCTTTGAGAGGGCAGTGATGACTTTCTCCATAGAAATAAGGGGAGGGGAGAAGGTGCTGGGAATGTCCTACTTTACTGATTGGGGACAGAGAGGTGAAGCTTTTGCTGAACCTGTCTGGTAGCAGGTTGGCTGCATCTACGGCATTTGTGTATGCGGTGTTCTTAACCACCAGTTCTGAGTAGATCTCAGTGCTTCTTTTGAGATTGCAGACATATGTGAAGAAGGCTTTATGATTGTCTTTAGTAGATGTTGTCAGTTTGGACTCGAAGTTGGCTTTAGAGGTTTTCACTAGTGCACTTATTTGCTTGTTCAGGCTAAGGAGAGACTGCTTCCAATTAGGCACCTGCTCCTTCTTGGTCCTGAACAGCAATTTTTTTCCTTTTATTACAGAGTTTATTTACTGCAGTTGTCTACCACACAGGTTTATTCTTCTTTGAGGAGGATTTTGTTCCGTCGGGTATTACTGACTTCATGCAGGAATATAAATGCTCGTATAGTACTTTGGTGTAGGTTTAGACATTTGCGCCAGCTCATACAGATGGGCTGGGAAGCAGTTTATACCATCCATCAGAAGGTCATACTCATCTTTGGAAAAGTTTTTGTGTTTGACCCTAGCTGGGAGGGTTGGGTGAGATGGTGACTTCGAAATTGACCGCTTTGTAAATCAGATCTTACCAGGGAGGTGACACTGTAGGGATGCTCAGTGGTTACTCATGTTGGTTACTGCCAAGATCAAGATCATGTTAACTCTTGTGGGAGTTGTGACCAGCTGGTCCAAGGCATTTGCAATGACAAAATCAAGGAATCTCTGGGCATTTGTGTTTTGGCATTAGTAGTTCTTCCCATCTATTGCTTGAAAGTTAAAGTCACCCAGGATCAGGGTAAAAGGTTGAATCGTGATTTATTCGGAGAGGTCCAGATAGGTGGAGTGGGCATCTTCAGTCAAAGTAGGGGGCCTATAGCTAGCTATGATTTGAACAGAGGTCTTATCGGTTAACTGCACCTGGAGTGTCTGCTGTGTGTCATACTGTTTGACCAGCCTGGAGGTGCGTATGTCTTTAATATATATTGCAAACTCCACCTCCTTTTACTTTGCTGCCCATGGTTTAGGGTCTGAATGTATGACAGGACATGTATCCTGGTAAGTCTCGGGTGCTCTCTGCAGCTTTGAACCAGGTTTCTGTGGACTGCACAAATGTCAGCATCTTTCAGGATTAAGAATACTTGCAATGAGTGCAGTTTCATGTTTACACTCCTAGGGTTTAACAGCATGACCTTTAATTTTGGTGCAGTGGTGCAGCGGTTAACGCTGTCGCCTCACAGCAAGAGGTTCTCTGGTTCGATTCTCGGCTGGGGTACCTTCTGTGTGGAGTTTGCATGTTCTCCCTGCATTCGTGTGGGTTTCCTCCGGGTACTCCGGTTTCCTCCCACATTCTAAAGACATGCTTCTGGAGCATTTCTCCCCAGGCCTCTGCTGAAAACAGGATCTGTGGAACCTAGTCGGACTTTCCCGGTCAACAAATGTTAAATAAAATAAATAAATACATTTTTCATTTTGATGAAATTTTCATGTTGGTAGTTTTGACCTCATGGCATTTCCTAAAAAAGGAACTATGGGGGAAGCAAGAGCCTTTGCTAGAAGCCTGAAGCCCAAGGGAGACAGATGCAGGCCATCTCTGATAAAACATCGCAGTCTGTCAATCATGTCTTCTCAGGCAGTCAGGTACTGGATCCCCTTGGAATGACACCAGAAACTAAGCCAATTGTTGAAGTCAATCATTTTCTGTTTGCAGTGAGGCATCATTTTGGGTGACAGTAGAATGCTGCTTAAGGCTAGGGACATACGTGCCTGGGACACACCATGACCATGTCTCTCTTCATATAGTCCAGGAAGGTACATCTGAAGTCATTCATGCCAACATGGACTAGGACAGTCATAACAGTACCTGTTGTTGAGAGACTTGAGTGCATGTGTGATATGGCAAATTCTGGCACCTGACAAACTAACAGTGATTTTCTCCTTATCCAGCCTGGTGAGGGGCACAATTGTTTGTCTCACAATGGAGTCTCCTATGATTAATACATTGGGTTTATGGTTAGGCCTTAGTGGCTGTGTGGTGTGGTGGGCAGTGGAGTTCCCGTGTATTTTTGTCTCGGAGGTCTCCTTTGTTTGGGTATGTTTTGTTGAGGACCTCCACATATATGGGGATGTGCTATGTAGATGTCGATGGTGTTTGAGGTGTGGTGTTTATGCTGACAAACTTCTCAGTGCCAGACATACTGGCTGGTGAGGGAGAAAGAATAGACTCTAGGTTCTAAATGTAATTGCATCTCTCACAAATTGTGTTCTAAGGTGGTAGTAGTAAGAGGGTTGTCCATGTCCATGAGGCATTTGCTACACTGTCCCAGGATGGCTTGTGAGGGAGGGAGAATAGACTCTAGGTTCTAAATGTAATTGCATCTCTCACAAATTGTGTTCTTAGGTGGTAGTAGTAGAGGGTTGTCCATGTCCATGAGGCATTTGCTACACTGTCCCAGGATGCCCATGTCAACCAGACTGGCAGGAGAAACCGTAGGAAAAGTACAGTAGTGTACACTTACCATAAATGTAGATGTACGAGTGTATTCACTGTTGCAGTCATTACATTTGGGTTATCTGCTTGCAGGTGGCCCTCAGTCGGCCTGATTAACAAAGTCTTGGGTCCTGCGTCAGTTGCTGTCCCTTCTTCCATGATGTCAGGTAATCAGGGGTATAAAACATGCAGCCGATGCCATTACATCAGTTTTTCTTGCCCCAGATGTCAGGTGCCCCCCTAATGGGAAAGAATTAAATATAAAAGTACAATGATATACCTCCAACAAAAAAGCAAATACACCAAAAAGGCTTTTAAGCATAGTAAAGGAAAGCAGAGGTATAGCCAAAAGAAGTTAGGGGGCTGGAGGGAGGGTAACCAGGACTGCAACAGTGAATACACTCAAACATCTACATTTGTGGTAAGTGTACACAACTGTACTATGTGCTTCATGTTTCACTGTTGCAGTCATTACATTTGGGTAGATTCCCAAAACTATGGTTGGGATGAGGAATTTAGATAGCATTAGGACCAGCTATAATACCCTACAAGACTGCAGTGGCAAAGCCAGCTCTGGATTTAGAGAAAATTAGCCTTCCCCACTGCCCCTGCAGCAAATGCCACCAGCAGATTTCCTTTGAGGTTTAGTCTTGTCCAAGTAGAATCTAAGTTGTCTGTGCACATCCAAGGAATGCAGAATCCATCCCCCCTTTGTTCTGTGGATTGGGAAAGAAGGTTGGCAAATGAATGGACTGATTAAGAGCCACACTGGATACCACACTTTGGGCATAAAGGATGGATTGGTTCTGAGGGACACCCTGTCTGCATGAAAGATGATGAAAGGCTCCACTGCCATAAGGGCCTGTAATTCAGATACCCTTCTAGCTGAAGTGATTGCTAAAAGGAAAGCTGTTTTCCAAGAAAGAAAGTTTAAGTCTACAGTAGCAGCTGGCTCAAAAGGAGGTAGAGTGAGTTTCTCCAAAACAAAGTTATGGTCCCAGGCTGGGGTTGGAGCTCTCCTGGGTGGTCTCAAATTTTTGGCCCCTCTGAGGAACTGCTTGAGCAGTGGATGAGAGAAGAGGAGAGGTTCTGTGTTATAATGAGCTGAAATGGCTGAGGCATGAATTTTAATGAAGGAAAAAGACAAGCCCTTGTGAAGCATCTCAGTTAAGTACTGTAAAATCTGAGGTAAATTGGGCGCTGCTGTGCTCATCCCTTGAGATTGGTTCCAGGCACAGAATCTTTTCCATTTTTCAGCATACGATTTTCTAGTACTAGGCCTCCTTGCCTCTAAAATGATATGCGTCACAGGTTTACTGAGGGATGGTAAAGGAGAGATTATGTAAGTAGCCAGGCTGCAAGGTTCAGTGTTAGAAGTTGAGGGTGCAGAATCTGGTTCTCCTGCTGAGACAACAGGGAAGAAGTCTGAGGCAGGTGCCATGGGGATAACCATGACACACTGCACAGGAGAGGGTAACACCAGTGTTGGCATGGCCAGTCTGGAGCAATCACAATCATCCTTGGTTTGTCCTGTTTGATTTTTAGTAGTACTTTGGAGAGCAGAGGCAGAGGGGGGGGAAGGCATAGACTGATAGGTTTTTCCAGCTGAAGGACAGAGCATCCACTTTCCAGGCTTGTTTGTGGGGAGTCCTTGTGCAAAATTTGTCCAATTGGTAGTTCAGGGGAGAGGCAAACAGGTCTATATCTGGACTCCCCCCCATCTGCTTGTCAACATGTTGAAAATCCTTGGTTCCAGTTTTCACTTGTGTGGGTCCATGAGGTTTCTGCTTAGTCCTTCTGCCAGTGTATTTAATTTTCCTGGCAGGAACTGAGCTTGTAGATGCACTTGGTAGCTCAAGGCTGTGTTCCACAATGCCATGGCTAGTCTACAGAGGGGGTAAGAATGTGGACCCCCCTGCTTGTTTATGTACCACATAACAGTGTTGCTGTCAGTCTTTACCATTAGTTGTCCTGGAAGAATGTGGTCCTTGAAGGCTGTCAGAGCATTCTGTACAGCTAAAGTACAGTTTTGTACCTACCATAAATGTAGATGTTCGAGTGTTCACACTGCTGCAGTCATTACACTTGGGTTATCTTGCCATCAGGCGGTCCTGCAGTCGGCCTGAGTTCCAAAGTCTTGGTCTGGCGTCGGTTGCTGTCATTTCTTCCCTGATGTCAGAGCACCAGGGGTATACAAGATGCATCCGATGACAGTTTCTTCACTTTTCCTTGTCCCAGATGTCAGGTACCCCAAGTAGGTAGGCAATACATATTGCTAATCAAAAAATATACAATAAAAACAATACCTTCAGATACCAGTAAATACACCCCAAATGTTGTATAGGATAAAAAGGTATAGATAAGTCCAGCTAGTTCAGAGGGGATGGAGGGAAGGTAACCTGGACTGCAGCAGTGTGAACACTCGAACATCTACATTTATGGTAGGTACAAAAGTGTACTATGTTCATCATGTTACACTGCTGCAGTCATTACACTTGGGTAGAATCCCAAAGCTGAGGTTGGGTGACTGGTCTATAAAGAGTTAGGCTTGGCTATGAGACCCTGCAGAACTGCAGTGGCAAATCCTGCTCTGGATTTAGAGTAAAGAGGCAGGTAGTAATGCTTGGTAAAGGTGTGCACTGAACTCCAAGTTGCAGCCTCCAAAATTTCCTTGGTAGGTACTCCTCTGAGAAAGGCTGTTGAAGTGGCTGTTGCCCTAGTGGAATGTGGCCTAATGTTATTTGGGACTGATTTTTCATGCTGAGTGTAGCAGTACCAAATACAGTGTCCTATCCATTTGGATATCGTCTGCTTTGAGATAGCCTTGCCCTGTGATCCTGCAGCATATGCTACAAACAGTTGCTCAGTTTTCCTGAAAGCCTTTGTTTTGTCCAAGTAGAAGCATAACTGCCTGTGTATGTCCAAAGAGTGCAGAAGTTTCTCCCCTTTATTCTGGGGGTTTGGATAAAAAGTTGGCAAATGGATGGTTTGGTTAAGAGCCACACTAGATACCACCTTTGGCATAAAGGTAGGGATTGTCCTTAAAGATACCCTGTCCTGATGAAAAATTATAAATGGTTCCACTGCCATGAATGCCTGTAGCTCTGAGACTCTTCGTGTTGAAGTTACTGCCAGGAGCAGAGCTGTTTTCCATTATAAAAATTTTAGATCTGCTGTATTGGCTGGTTCAAGAGAGTCAGTTTTTCCAGAACGAAATTGAGGTCCCAAGTTGGTGTTGGTGCTCTCCGGAGCAGTCTTATGTTTTTAGCCCCTCTGAGGTACTGCTTTAGCAAGGGATGAAAGAATAAAGGAGGATCCGTGTTGTAATGTGCCGAAATGGCAGAGGCGTGGATCTTAATTGATGAGAAGGATAGGCTTCTGTCCAGCATCTCAGTTAAGTATTGTAAAATCTGAGGAATGTTTGGAACAAGAGGGTCAAGGCTTTGAGCCTGGTTTCAGACGCAGAATCTCTTCCATTTTTCTGAGTAAGCTTTCCTGGTGCTAGGCCTCCTGGCCTCCAAAATGACATCCATAACAGCTTTAGAGAGAGGTGTTGTTTGTTTGACTAATGTATCTGCCATGCAACCAGGTTTAGGGTTTTGAGCTGACCGTGCAGGATCTCATTGTTTTGTTGAGTCAGAAGGTGTGGAATTTGAGGCAAAATGCATGGTGGGCCTTGAACCAAGTTCCTTAAGATAGGGTACCAGTGCTGGAGTGGCCAGTCTGGGGCTATCAGGATCATCTGTGTTTTTTCTTGTCTGGCTTTTAGGAGTACCATTGAAAGGAGAGGCAGAGGCAGGAAGGCATAAACTTTTAGGTTTTCCAGCTGAACAGAAAAGCATCCACTTTCCATGCTTGCTTGTGAAAAGTCCTTGGGCAGAATTTTTGTAGTTGGCAATTTAGTGGGGAGGCAAAAAGATCTATGTCTGAACATCCCCACTTTTGCATTACCATGCTGAAGATTTGTGGATTCAATTTCCATTCGCGAGGGTCCATGATAGTTCTGCTTAGATCGTCTGCCAGAGTATTTTTCTTTCCTGGCAGGAATTGTGCTTGCAGGTGAACTTGATACGTTAGAGCTGTGTTCCACAAGGTCATGGCTTACCTGCATATGGGGTAAGAATGAGTGCCCCCTTGCTTGTTTATGTACCACATTACTGTGGTGTTGTCTGTCTTTAGTAGTAATTGTTCTGGATGTAGAAGGTCCTTGAAAGCTATTGGGGCATTTTTAACAGCCAACATTTCTTTTTGATTGATGTGAAGATGCATCTGGTCTGTGGTCCACTTGCCCTGAATGCATTTTCCTTCTATGTGTGCTCCCCAGGCATAATCCGAAGCATCTGTTGTTAGAGTTTGCCTGGCTGTGGGTTGGGTGAAAGGCTGACCCTTGTTTAGGTGACATGCCTGTGCCCACCATCGAAACTCCTGTTGTAGGCAGGGAATCATTGGTATTACTGTTTCTAAACTGTGAGAGTGTTGAGCCCAAACACTTTTCAGGTACCACTGTAATTTCCTCATATGCAGTCTGGCATATGGTATTAGTAGTATGCAGGATGCCATGAATCCCAGGGCCTGCAGAATTTTTCTTGCAGGGAGATGGGACTTTTTTGCCAGTAATTGAAAATATTCAGTTAGTTGAACTTGTTTGTCTGGTGTGAGGTAAGCCATCTGGGCCGTTGTATTTAAGCTGGCACCCAGGAATATAATCTGTTGTGAGGGCCCTAGTTTTGACATATTTTCGTTTATTGTGTAGCCTAGAGAAATTAGCAACCTTTTTACAAACGCCAGACGCTGTAGAAGAATGTCCTTTGTCTCTGCTTGAATGAGGCAGTCGTCCAGGTATGGATATATTTGAATTCCTTTTTGTCTGCAAAATGCAATTACTGGTGCCAGGCACTTTGTGAAAACCCTGGGCGCAGTAGCTAAGCCAAAGAGCAGTGCAGAGAATTGGTAGTGCGCATTGTACCAGCTTTGAATCTGAGGTATCTTCTGCAATTTTGTCTGATAGGGACATGCAGGTATGCCTCTGTGGTCCAGAGTAACAAGCCAAGCCTTCTTGCCCAGCATGGGTAGAAGCTGCTGTAATGTCAACATTTTGAACTTCGGAATATCCAGGTAAGTGTTCAGAATTGAAAGGTCTAGTATGGGCCTCCAGGCCTTGTCCTTTTCTGGGGACCAAGAAGAGTCTTGAGTAAAATCCTTGTCCCTGTTCCTGTTGTGGTACTTTGTGAATAGCTCTCATGTCCATGAGGGCTGAAATTTGTTTTTGTGCCTCTGCCCATTGATTTTGTGGCAGGTCTGGCATTCCTTTTAGCCTTGGTAAAGTATGAAAGTGGAATCTGTAATTTTGAGACACAATATTCAGGACCCATTTGTCTTGGGTGATTGTTTGCCAGTTTTGAGAAAAAAGTGCTAGTTTTCCCCCTAAGGGGGCTTCCAAAAGGGACGTGCTTGGCGTACGAAGGGGAAAGTCATTGTGACTGTTTCCTGTAAAGTTGAGACTTGTCCTCACAACCTTTTGGGGTTGAGGCGCCCCACTGCCGTTGTCTGTTTGAGCCTTGGGGTTGAGATCTGCCTCTTGGGCGTCTGTATCTGCCTCTCTGTGACCTATCTGACACTGGAAAGGACCAATTCTTTGTTGGTCAATTTCTGCTAAACCGAGGTGGTTGTACCTGTAAGAAATCCTTAACTGTTTGCATAGATTTAGCTTTATCCTCCATTTTCTTTAACACCTCTTCTGCCTTAACACAAAACAAAGTATCATGCTGTAAAGGAGCATCCAATAATTTTGCCTTAACACGATCAGGTAAACTTTGTTCTTTTAACCAAGCATGCCTTTGAATCACAGAACCTGTAACTGCGGCTCTACAAGAGGCCTCTAAAGAATCAAAACCACATTGCAGAGTATGTTTTCCCACCTGTTCAAATGCATGCAATAAATCCTGCATTTCTTTACAATCAGGAGCTTCTGAGCTTGCAAGTATTTTCTGTTTTAACTGAGCCATTAAATATTGTTGGTACTTAAGCATGTGAAACTGGCAATTTAACGCTCTTACTGCTAAGGCTGCAGAAGTGTATACTTTCTTCCCCCATCTATCCAAAGCTCTGGAATCTCTGTCAGAGGGTACTGGATTTTTTGCAATGGAAGCCTTAACCCCTTTTGGACCCTGGGAAATAGTTTCTGGGTCAGCAAAAGGGTTTTTATAATGAAACTTGTGAGAGTCAGGGGACTCTATAATACCTATCTGGCTTGGCTGGAGCAGGGGGCAAAGAGTCAGGAGATAAACTGGATTCAGAGAACACATCATCCACAATATCTAGCACTGGCGAAATAGCCAGGGGCCTGTGTTGAGGCAATAAGAGTAAATCCCTGAGCCTTTTCTTGGATTCTGAGTAATCCTGGCTTTCCCAGTGGAAATGCTCCCTCATGGTATGCAAAGTTTCCCCAAAAGAATAATCCTCAGGAGGAGAGGCTGAAGGGATAGATTCTTCAGCATCAGTGTCCTCATAGGGGGGTAGAGAGTATCCCTGGTCTGAAGAGGAATCAGAGGAAATGGAAACCTGATCAGAGGAGTCAGTCTGAATCCTGCCTAGGCCTTTTCTAAGGAGGGGGATGGGAACCCCTGATTAGAGTAATGAGGTCTTCGGTCATTTTAAGCATCTGCTTCTTAGGCATGGAGGACTGTCCAGGAGAATGCTGTACTTGTTTCTTTGTCTTTAATGGTACTTTTGTCTTGGCTGTTGTTTTAATGGTAAGTTGTGAAGGTCTGAAAACACCCTCAGAAGCCGATGCCTGCTCAGTGGCTCCGGACCCATCTGTAAGATTAGTTTCCGTAGGCCCAATACCTTGAGTTTCCAGAGGCCTAGATGTCTCCCATGTGGGAGTCGGAAGTGGCCTGTGGCTCTGAGGTAGCGGGTGTCAGGGGCTGCGAAAGCACCTCAGTGAGAACCGGCGACTGGCCTAGAAGAGGTTTTGTCGTCGGTTTTGGACCTCGGATGCCTGTCTTTATCCTTGTCTTTGTGTTTTTTCGGTATTGAGGTCGTCGGCTGATCCGACGGCATTGTATAATTGAACCTTCGGCCAAAGTAGTGCAAAGCAAAATCAAAACATCTTTTTATAGTGCATTTGTTAAATCTAGCACAAAACCGACAACTAGTGGTGTCATGATCAGGGCCTAGGCATGGAATATAGTAAGAGTGGAAGTCCTTATTAGGTATTTGCTTCCCACAAGAAATACAATTATTAACGTTTTCTGACATCGGTCTGAGGCAAGAAAAAAGTTTCCCCAATGGGGTACTTAGCTTTATTGAAGACTTCGGATCTGAAATTCGACTTTGAAAATCTCAGGAGTCGGCTGACCGGCACTTGCGAACTGCTTCTGCTTCAGGCACAGAGCAGCAAGAAAGATGAAGAAAATGGCGTCGGATGCATCTTGTATACCCCTGGCGCTCTGACGTCAGGGAAGAAGCGACAGCAAGCGACGCCGGGCCAAGACTTTGGAACTCAGGCCAACTGCGGGACCGCCTGACGACAGGATAACCCAAGTGTAATGACTGCAGCAGTGTAACACGATGAACATCATTTCTTTCTGATTGATATGCAGGTGCATTTGACTTGGGTTCCATTTTCCCTGAATGCACTTCCTGCCAGGTGAGGCCCCATGCATAGTCTGATGCGTCTGTTAGGGTTTGGGTGGCAGGGGGTGGTGTGAAAGGTAGTCCCTTGTTTTGGTGGCAGGCCTCTGCCCACCAAAGGAACTCTAGGCATAGGCAAGGTAAGACAGGGATCATTGTTTCTAGATCCTGAGAATGCTGACACCATAGGCTTTTTAGATGCCACTGTAGTTTCCTCATATGCAGTCTTGCATATGGAATTAGAAGAATGCAGGAGGCCATGAACACCAAGGCTTGCAGTATTTGCCTTGCAGATAGCAGGGTTTTTGTGGCCACTTGTTTGAAGTAAGTTGTCAAATGAATTTGTTTATCTGGCGTGAGGTAAGCCATCTGGGAAGTTGTATTCAAGCTTGATCCCAGGAATATAATTTGTTGACAGGGTACCAGGTGTGATTTCTTTTCATTTATGGTGTACCCCAGACAAGTTAGAACCCTTTGTACAAAGTCCAGATGATTCGAAAGTATGTCCTCGCTTTCTGCCTGAATTAGACAATCGTCCAGGTATGGGTATATTTGAATATTTCTTTGACTGCAAAATGCAATAATTGGAGCTAAGCACTTTGTGAATACTCTGGGCGCAGTAGATAAGCCAAAGGGCAGTGCAGAGAACTGATAGTGTGTAGCCTGCATTGAAGTGTAGGTATCTTCTGCAAGATTCCTTGATTCGGATTGTGCAGGTATGCTTCTTTTAAATCTAGTGTTGCCAACCAGGTATCTTTGCCTAACAGGAAGTAAACTGAAGTGTCAGCATCTTGAATTTTGGAATCTCCAAAAAGGTGTTTAGAGTAGACAGATCCAGGATAGGACACCATGAATTGTCTTTTCTGGGTACCAGGAAAAGTCTCGAGTAGAAACCTTGTCCCTTTTCCTCTTCTGGTACCAGATGAATAGACCCCATGCTTAAGAGATAAAGTACTTGTTTTTGGGCCTCTGCCCACTGATTTGGGGGTAGGTCCGGCCACCCACTTGGTGTTGGCAATGTGTGGAAGTGAAATCTGTATCCCTGGGACATTTAAAACCCATATGTCCTGGGTAATGAGTTCCCACTTCTTTGCATGAAGAGCAATCTTTCCCCCAAAAGAGGCAGTCAGTTGATAAGTGCTTGGAAATTTTAAAAAGGAAGTCATTGAGACAGTTTACCATAGGGGGAAGTCTTATTTCTCCCAGATTTGGAAGTGGAGGCCCCCCACTGCTTAGTCCTGTGTCTCCCCTGGGACTGAAACCTGGGGATTTTGCTGTGTCTGGGTTTGGTTTGAGAAGACCTGGAAGGGGCTGGTAAGGACTAATTCTTAGAGGGCCAGTGCCTACTAAATCCAGGAGGCCGAACTTGTAAAAAATATTTAACAGTTTACATAGATTTAGCTTTATCTTCCATCTTTTTAAGAACTTCCTCAGACTTGTTGCCAAACAGGCAGTCCTGATTTAAGGGAGCATCCAACAATTTAGCTTTAACATGATCAGGCAAAGATTGCTCCTTAAGCCAAGTATGCCTTCTGACCACAGACCCAGTAACAGAAGCCCTGCAAGAGGCCTCTAATGAACCAAAACCACAGTGCAAAGTATGTTTTCCAACTTGTTCAGCAGAATGCATTAAATTCTGTAATTCTTTATTTTCCACACAGTCAGGAATCAACATCATTTTCTATTTAAGCAATCCAATAACATGTTGCTGATACTTTAACATATGAAACTGGCAGTTTAAAGCCCTAATGGCCAAGGTTGCAGAAGTATAAACCTTCTTACCCCATCTATCCAGCACCCTGGAGTCTCTATCAGAAGGGGTAGGATTTTTAGCAGTAGAAGCCTTAATACCCTTGGGCCCCTGTGAAACTGTCTCTGGATTTTTAAAAAGGAGCTTGTGCGACTCGGGGACCCTGTAGTATCTGTCAGGTTTTCTGGGAGCAGGAGGTAAGGAAT
The DNA here is from genome assembly GCF_019279795.1 of Protopterus annectens. Classification (NCBI taxonomy): domain Eukaryota; kingdom Metazoa; phylum Chordata; order Ceratodontiformes; family Protopteridae; genus Protopterus; species Protopterus annectens. The sequence continues at coordinate 1,139,938,016 of NC_056737.1, forward strand.
CAGGGGCCAAACTAGATTCAGAAAAAACATCAACAACGTCTACTACAGGAGGAATAGCTAAAGGCCTATGCTGAGGTAGGAGTAAGAAATCCCTAAGCCTCTTTTTTGAATCAGAAAAATCCTGGCTTTCCCAGTGGAAATGCTCCCTTTGAGTATGTAAGGTTTCCCCAAAAGAAAAATCCTCTGGAGGGGAAGCAGAGGGAATGGAGTCCTCTGCATCAGAATCCTCATAAGTAGACAAGGGCAAATCCAGCTCATCAGAAGAATCAGAAAAAACAGAATACTGGTCAGAAGATTCATAAACAACTTCAGTCCTAGGCCTCTTAGAAGGGGGGGGGGGTTGGCTACCCCTGATTAGAGTTATTAGATCTTCAGCCATTCTTATTTGTTTTTTAGGCATAGAGGCCTGAGCATGTGGCCTGGTTGTCGGTTTTTTAGGCATGGTTCAAGATTTAGGCCTAAGTGAAGAAGGAGGCGTCTGTTTAATATGCAAGTCCGTAGGCCTGAATGCACTCAGAAGCCGGTGCCTGCACAGCGGCTCCAGACCCAATCAAAGTAGACATCCGCGGGTTCCAGAGTTGACGCATTTCGCGGCATACCCGACTCTGAATGAGTCTCAGTAGAGGCCTGCGAATCAGAAATAGCGGGTATCAGGGGCTGCAAAAGCGCCTCACTGAGTACCGGTGAACTGGCGACTGGTTTAGGAGAAGCGTCATCAGCAGTTTTGGACCTTGGCAGGCTGTCTCTGTCTTTATCTTTGCGTTTTTTCAGAATCCCGGTAGTCAGATGGCTAACCGATGACATTTCTGGATAATTAAACCGAGAATCAAAATATTTAGAGGCGAAAATATACCGACAACAGATAGTGCGCTGATTAAATAAAGCACAAAACTGACAGCAAGGTACGTCGTGGTCAAGGCCTAGGCAAGGAATACAGTACGAATGAAAATCTTTATGAGGTATTTACTTTCCACATGTAATGCAATTATTAACTTTTACTGACATCGGTAGTAAGGAGCAAGAAAACGTTTCCCCAATGGGGTACTTAGTTTTAGTTGAAGACTTCAGTTCTGAAACTCGAAAATGAAAATTTCAGGAGTTGGCCGACCGGCACTTGTGAACTGCTTCTGCTTCGGGCACTGCACGGTAAGAAAGACTGATGTAATGGCGTCAGCTGCATGTTTTATACCCATGACGACCTGACGTCATGGAAGAAGGGACAGCAATCGACGCAGGACCCAAGACTTTGTTAATTAGGCCGACTGAGGGCTACCTGCAAGCAGATAACCCAAATGTTATGACTACAACAGTGAAACACGAAGAGCATCTGTCCATCTATATTCTGTTAGAATCTGAGGAAGAGAGGCCAGAGAGAGGTAAGGGAGTAAAGGGTGGAAGGTCTAAGATATGTACTACTCGGTGATCACACACATGTTGTGCTACTAAGGTAAAATCTGTAGCTGGAATACTTTGCAATGGATTAAAAACCGTGCAGCTGCGGTGCACCCAAACCAGCTCAAATGCAGGAGTTAAATACCACAAAAATTAGAAGATTCTAGTAACACAGAAATCTAGCCAATCCTGCTAGCCTCTGCTCTCTTTACTTATCAGCTTGGGCCAGACAAGGTCCAGGCAGCCCTGCTACTCTCACTGCAAAGATAGCCCCTCCCTACACAAGACCAGCTGCCAGAAATGCAGAGGCAAAAAAAAAAAACAAACTCTCAGCAACCTGTATCTAGACTATGCTACTACACTACTCAATTTAAGAATAAAGTAAAAAAAACACAGAAAAGCACATATTAACCACTTACAGACAAAAACAGAACGCACCGTATGAAAAACTACAGTTAAACAGTAATGAAATGCAGTAAAATACAGTTAAACAGTAACAAATTGCATGAACTGTTAGGTGCCTTTTGGAATATTTACTACAAGAGTCTCATTTCTTCTAACAGTGAGTTGGGGGCCTTGCCAACCTGCACTCCCTCCTTATGCTAGAGAAAACCATAAAGCTGGGATGTATTTTTCCCTACTGCATCCAGATTCTTTCCACATTGTTAGCTGTGCATTCAATACAGGTGTCAGCCTGAGGCTGTTTTTAAGTCTATTTATTCTAGCTGAAAAAAAAAAAGTTGATCCTTCACTATGACTAAGATAGTTTTTCATGTCATCAAAGTAGGTTACTAACTCCAAAAAAACAGCTTGAACTCCAAAAAAACCTCACTTAGAGCTCCTAAACACAGTAAATAACCATGAACGAATATAAAATACAACTTTTATATTCGTTCACGGTTATTTACTGTGTTTGGGAGCTGTAAGCGAGGTTTTTTGGAGTTCAAGCTGTTTTTTGGAGTTGGTAACCTGAGTTGTTTTTATCAGTTTGTTCATGTCATCAAAGTATACAACCACACTAATATGAGGCACAATAATGTTCTATTTTAATGTCCAGCTCTGCTAGCTGCAAAACTTCCATATTACAATTTCAGTAGCAGAAAAAAAAAAGGCAGGCCACATAATTAGGACTCCTCTAGCAACCAAGGGATTTCCTAACAACATCCACATAGACAACTGTGGCCAGAGCTACCCTGGCCCTAATACTGACCCCTTAAAAGCTCTACTCAAAGTGAAACCAGGCTGACTTACATGAGCTTTCACCTGTTTAAAGCAAGATCACAATTTGTGCCTGGAGTGCTCGATGCTCAGACTAGATTACACTTCAGAAACATGCTAACTTAACACCTGCTATACCTTGTACACACACTGCTAAAACCACTCTCTCTTCCTCTTAATTCCACAATGCCAGCATGGAATAAGCCCTACAAGCAAAGATCCCTTTAAGCCTCACTAACAGCTACCCAACCTAATGCCTCAATGGAGATAAACCCTTTAGTAACAAACACCCCCACATCGCTGGAGGAAACTGCCTAAATCCATAAAATGCATCTAAAGCTAACCTTCAAAAATGCCCTGTGCAAACAAAAATCAAGCAATAACTACACTGACTGCAAACGTCTCAGGCTAAATAAAAGTCATATCCATTTCCACTTGCTGCTTACTTTTTTTTTTTTTTTTTTAATAAATTTTCCATTTATAATCATCAAGAACATGCATGTTGGTATACATTGTTTAGAAATGTAAATTTTGTTCCTTGAAAAGAAAACATGCCTGCACATGTACAATTTTGTATTTTTACTCGCTTACAAGCAATGCAAATAATTTCTAACTACATGTTTAAAATATGTAGTTTTGGACTAATCATATGTACAATCAACTGTATGTAGTATTTATTTTGCAATTTGTTTTTATTTGAAAATGTTCATGATTTAGGCTTACTATACAAACACTGCATAAGCAGGATTATTAATAACTGAACCAGTACATAAAATGTAACTCCCACCCCAGCAGAACTTATGTAAATAAAATTCTGAACGCACTAAAAAATTACTACCTAAAATTTTATTTGCCAGCTGTCTCGTGCTTTCTCATCTTAGTCAACACAATATCTTTAACCATATTAAATGTAATTTAGTTGCAGTAAAAATTAACAGCATTAAACAAGGTTAGTTAACACATGCTTTTATCCACTGCTGTATCACAGGGAAGTGAATTACATCTTGATAAAAGAATGGCTACAAGACAGGAAACAATGCAGTTAAGATGTCACTCAATTACAGAACAAACGTACTCAATCCGAACACACACACACACACACACACACACACACACACACACACACACACACACACACACACACACACACACACACACACACACACACACACACACACACACACACACCTAGAACAAGGTTATTCATGAGTGCTTAATTACTGAACAATGCCAAAGAAACCACGAATGCTGGCAAAATTCCACATGGACAGGAAGGGTAATATAACTTCTGTATAGAAAACACACTCCAGTCCAGAACCAAACCTGAGAACCATTCCCTGTAAGGTAACAGTGACACAATTTTGCTGCAACCACTGTGTCCTCTTATTTTTTAATACTTTTTGCTTTGCCCTAGCTGTGTTAGTAAACTACTCTTGTATTGAACTCTGGTCTCCTCTGCAACAGAAGATGTGTCCAGATGGACCTAACACAATTAAACAACATGGAAAGAATAACTGAATGAAAATCAGCAATACAAACAATGCACATTATTTACTGAGCCATGAACTGGACAATGTTTCCTTTGTGTTCTGGGAAATGGCCTAAAAGGATTTCATCTGTGTGTCTCAGAATGGATCGTTACTGCTGTAGCAGTTTGTCTGACTGAAACAAGACAGTACAGACAACCTGACCAGCTCATCAAAACCAATCTGACAATGAGGGGCAGGTTAACTATGCTAGGTTTATGCTTACTTAGTACAAAGTGAATACAGAAGCTATACACTGGCTGTGCAGATTTTTCCATAATGCTGTTCTGAAAATCATAAAACTGGTTTCAAGCAACTCCTATGTCTTCCGACTCACATGGCTGAACAAAGTAAACAAATGACCTTTTAACAGAAAGTACAGTTGTGTACCTACCATAAATGTTGATGTTAGAGTGTATTCACTGTTGCAGTCATTACAATTGGGTTATCCTGCTGGCAGGCTACCCGCAGTCGGCCTGAATTCCAAAGTCCTGGTCCGGCGTCAGTTGCTGTCGCCTCCTCCCTGACGTCAGTGCGCCAGGGGTATAAAGATACAGCCAACGCAATTTTCTTCAGTTTTTCGTGCCCCAGATGTCAGGTACCCCCAAAAGAGTAGGCTAATTTATGCCAATAAACATGCATGCAGTAAAGTAAAACTCTACCTTCATCTATAAGCAAATACACCACATAGGTTGTATAGAATAGTGAAGTACAGATAAGGCCCAGCAAAGGAAAGGGGGATGGTGAGTGGGTAACCTGGACTGCAACAGTGAATATACTCGAACATCTACATTTAGTACACAACTGTACTATGTTCATCGTGTTTCACTGTTGCAGTCATTACAATTGGGCAGAATCGCAAAGCTAAGGTAGGGCGGCTGGGGCTAAATAGGATTAGGAGAGGCTATGAGGTCCTGCAGAACTGCAGTGGCAAAGCCTGCCCTGGATTTAGAGTAGAGAGGTAAGTGATAGTGCTTTGTAAAAGTATGCACTGAACTCTAAGTTGCAGCCTCTAAGATGTCTTTTGGTTGGTACTCCTCTGAGGAAAGGCTGATGAAGTGGCTGCTCTGGTTGAATGTGGCCTAATACCCTTAGGCACTGATTTGCCATGCTGTGAATAGCAGAAACGAATGCAGTGGCCTATCCATTTTGAAATAGTCTGCTTTGAGATAGCCTTTCCTTGTGATCCTGCAGCATATGCCACTAGAAGCTGCTCAGTCTGTCTGAAAGCTTTGGTTCTGTCCAAGTAGAAGCGTAGCTGCCTGTGAATGTCCAAAGAATGCAGAAGTCTCTCACCCTTATTCTGTGGGTTTGGATAAAAGGTAGGCAAATGAATTGATTCAGAGCCACACTGGACACTACCTTAGGCATAAATGTCGGGTTTGTCCTCAGAGAAACCCTGTCCTGATGGAAAATGATAAAGGGTTCCACAGCCATGAGTGCCTGTAACTCTGAGACTCGTCTTGCAGAGGTTATTGCTAGGAGCAGAGCTGTTTTCCAAGATAAGAATTTTATATCAGCTGTAGCGGCTGGCTCAGAAGGAGGCAGTATGAGTTTTTACACGACATAATTTAGGTCCCATGCAGGTACTGGCGCTCTCCTTGGAGGTCTTAAGTTTTTGGCCCCCTCTGAGGTACTGCCTTAGTAATGGATGAGAAAATAGAGGTGCCTTAGTAATGGATGAGAAAATAGAGGTGGTTCTGTATTGTAGTGAGCTGAAATGGCAAAGGCATGAATCTTAATTGAGGAAAAGGATAGGCCTTTGTCCAGCATCTCAGTTAAGTATTGTAAAATCTGAGGAATACTCGGTACAATTGTGTCAATTCCTTGTGCCTGGTTCCAAGCACAGAATCTCTTCCACCTTTCTGCATAAGATTTTCTGGTGCTAGGCCTCCTGGCCTCCAAAATAACATCCATCACTGCTTTAGACAGAGGCGTGTTTTGAATGGTTACATTATCCGCCATGCTGACAGGTTTAAGGTCCTGAGATGGCTGTGAAGGATCTGACTATTTTGTTGGGTCAATAAGTGAGGAATTTGAGGCAATGACCAGGCTGGGCAGTGAGACAAGCTCTTTAGGATTGGGTACCAGTGTTGGCAGGGCCAGTTTGGGGCAATCAGTATCATTTTTGGCTTCTCTTGTCTGACCTTTAGGAGTACCTTGGGGAGGAGAGGCAGTGGGGAAAGGCATATACTGTTAAGTTTTTCCAGCTGAAAGATAGAGCATCCACTTTCCATGCTAGCTTGTGATTTGTCTTTGTGCAGAATTTCTGTAGTTGGCAGTTGTGAAGCGAGGCAAATAGGTCTATGGCCGGGCATCCCCAGTTCCTTGTTATCATGCTGAAGACTTGTGGATCCAATTTCCACTCGTGGGGAAACATTAGGTTTCTGCTTAGTCTGCCAGGGAAGTTATCCTTCCTGGCAGGTATTGTGCTTGCAGATGTACTTGGTAAGTCAATGCTGTGTCCCACAAAGTCATGGCTAGTCTGCAGAGGGGGTAGGAATGCGTGCCTCCCTGCTTGTTTATGTACCACATGACTGTAGTATTGTCCATCTTTATCAATAGTTGTCCTGGATGAAGTAGATCCTTGAAGGCTGTCAGGGTATTTTGAACAGCTAGCATCTCTTTTTGATTGATATGTAGATGCTTTTGGCTTGCGGACCATGTGCCCTGAATACATCTTCCTGCCATATGGGCCCCCCAAGCATAATCTGATGCATCTGTTGTTAATGTCTGCCTGGCTGTGGGTAAAGTGAAAGGCTGTCCCTTGTTGTGGTGACAGGCCTCTGCCCACCATCAAAACTCCTGTTGCAGGCAGGGAATTAGGGTAATTATTGTTTCCAGGCTGTGGCAATGTTGAGCTCAAACTCTTTTTAGATACCATTGTAGTTTCCTCATATGCAGTCTTGCATATGGAATTAGCAGAATGCAGGATGCCATGAAGCCCAAGGCCTGCAGAATTTTTCTTGCAGATAACTGGGTCTTTGTTGCCAACATTTTGAAATAAGTAGTCAGTTGTCTTTGTTTGTCTGGCGTGAGATAAGCCATCTGGGCAGCTGTATTTAAGCTTGCACCCAGGAATATTATCTCTTGTGAGGGTACTAGTTTTGATTTCTTTTCGTTTACTATGTACCCTAGGCATGTTAGTAATCTTTTTACAAACTCCAGATGCTGTAGTAAAATGTCCTTGTTCTCTGCTTGAATACGGCAATCGTCCAAGTAAGGATACATTTGTATTCCTCTTTGTCTGAAAAATGCAATTACTGGTGCCAGACATTTTGTGAAGACCCTGGGCGCAGTAGATAAGCCGAAGGCCTGTGCAGAGAATTGGTAGTGCATTGAGCTAGCTATAAATCTGAGGTATCTTCTGCATGAATGTCGGACTGGGACATACAGGTATGCCTCTTTTAGGTCTAAAGTCACAAACCATGCCTTCTTGCCCAGCATGGGCAGAAGCTGCTGCAGAGTCAACATTTTGAATTTCGGAATATCCAGAAATGTGTTTAGAATAGACAGGTCCAGTATTGGTCTCCATGCATTGTCCTTTCTGGGCACCAAGAAGAGTCTTGAGTAAAATCCTAGTCCCTGCTCTTGCTGTGGCACTCGCTGAATGGCCCTCATGTCCATGAGGGCTGAAACTTGTTTTTGAGCCTCTGCCCATTGATTGTGTGGCAGGTCTGGCATTCCGTTTGCCCTTGGCAGGGTGTGAAAATGGAACCTGTAGCCTTGAGAAACTATATTCTGGTCCCATTTGTCCTAGGTGATCCTGTGCCAATTTTGTGAAAAAAGTACTAGTTTTCCCCCTAAAGGGGCTGCCAGAAGATACGTGCTTAGTGCTGGCAGGGGAAAGTCATTGAGACTGTTTCCTGTATGGCTGTGATTTATCTTCTCCGCTTCTGGAGGTAGAAGCACCCCATTGTTTAGGCCTGTATGAGCCCTGGGGCTGGGATCTGCCTCTGGGGCATCTGTATCTGCCTCTTTGTGGCCTGTCTGACACTGGAAAGGACCAATTTTTTTGCAGGCCAGTTCCTGTTAAATCTGGGAGGTTGTACCGGTAAGAAATCCTTGACTGTTTCCATAGATTTAGCTTTGTCCTCCATTTTCTTCAGCACCTCTTCTGCTTTAACACCAAACAAGGTATCATGCTGTAATGGAGCATCTAATAATTTTGCTTTAACATGATCAGGCAGATTCTGTTCCTTTAACCAAGCATGCCTCCTAATGACAGAACCCGTAACAGCGGCCCTGCAGGAGGTCTCCAGAGAATCAAAATCACATTGCAAAGTATGCTTTCCCACTTGTTCATTTGCATGCAATAAATCCTGCATTTCTTTGTTTTCTGCACATTCATAATTTGTCAACATTTTTTGTTTTAGTAGTGACATAAGATATTGTTGATATTTAAGCATATGAAACTGACAGTTTAAGGCCCTTACAGCCAAGGTAGCAGAAGTGTAAATCTTTTTCCCCCCATCTGTCCAGGGCCCTTGAATCCCTATCAGAGGGGATAGGGTTTTTTGCTGTGGACACCTTGACCCCTTTGGGACACTGAGATATAGTTTCTGGGTCAGCAGCAGGGATTTTATAAAGAAATTTATGTGAATCAGCAACCCTGTAATATCTGTCTGGCTTAACAGGAGCTGATGGTAAAGAGTCAGGAGTGAGACTGGACTCTATAAACACATCATCTACAATGTCTAAAACAGGAGGAATAGCAAGGGGCCTGTGCTGAGGTAGTAAAAGAAAATCTCTGAGCCTTTTCTTAGATTCAGAGTAATCTTGGCTCTCCCAATGAAACTGCTCCCTCACAGTATGCAGGGTCTCCCCAAAAGAATAATCTTCAGGAGGAGAGGCTGAAGGGATAGATTCCTCAGCATCAGAATCCTCATAAGGAGGAAGAGAGTATCCCTGTTCAGAAGAGGAATCAGAGGAAATGGAAACCTGATGTGAAGATTCATATTCATTCTCTTGCCTAGGTCTTTTATCTGGAGGGGGATGGGAACCCCTGATCAAAGTAATTAGGTCTTCGGCCATTTTAAGCATCTGTTTTTTAGGCATGGAGGCCTGTCCAGGGGAATGCTGTACTTGTTTCTTTGTCTTTAGAGGTGCTTTAGTCTTTGCTTTTGAAGCTGAAGTCATTTTTACATATAATTGTGCTGGCCTGAAAACACCCTCAGAAGCCGATGCCTGCTCAGCGGTTCCGGACCCATCTGAGGGAATAGTTTCCGAGGGTCCAATACCTTGAGTTTCCAGCGGCCTAGTCGGCTCCACAAGGGAGTCGGAAGCGGCCTGTGGCTCTGAGGTACCGGGCATCAGGGGCTGTGAAAGCGCCTCACTGAGAACCGGCGACTGGCCTAGCCGAAGCCTCATCGGTTTTGGACCTCGGATGTCTGTCCTTTTCTTTGTCTTTGCGTTTTTTATAAATTCCGGTAGTCGGCTGTTCCAATGGCATTATATAATTAAATCTTCTGCCGAAAAAATGAAATGCAAAATCGTACCGACGCTTAATAGTGCATTGGTTAAATCTAGCACAAACGCACAAAACCGACAACTAGCAACGTCGTGGTCAGGGCCTAGGCAAGGAATACAGTAAGAATGAAAATCCGTATGAGGTATTTGCTTCCCACAAGAAATGCAATGATTAACTTTTTCTGACATAGGTCTGGAGCAAGAAAAAAGTTTCCCCAATGGGGTACTTCGCTTTAATGAAGACTTTGGATCTGAAATTCGAACTTGAAAATCTCAGGAGTCGGCCAACCGGCACTTGCGAACTGCTTTTGCTTCAGGCACCGCACGGCAAGAAAGACTGAAGAAAATGGCGTCGGCTGTATCTTTATACCCCTGGCGCACTGACGTCAGGGAGGAGGCGACAGCAACCGACGTCGGACCAGGACTTTGGAATTCAGGCCGACTGCGGGTAGCCTGCCAGCAGGATAACCCAATTGTAATGACTGCAACAGTGAAACACGATAAACATCAGTACTCTCACTTCAGGCACATGAACTTCCTTAATGTTACACCAAATCTTATATATCATGTACCTTTGGAGTAAATTAATTACTATATTTAATGAAAAAGCATTTCTTTGTGCCAGTCCCAAGCCCGTTTAAATGGGGAGGGTTGCGTCAGGAAGGGCACACGGTGTAAAATGTTGCCAAATTATACATGCGGACAACAGTACAGAAATACATACCGGATTGGTCGAGGCCTGCGTTAACGACAACCGCCACCAGTACTGTTGGACAACAGGGTGCTGGCAGAAGTTGGGCTACCACTGGCTGAAGAAGAAGAGGAAGGCATGCCCGAAGGCAGGTAAAGGCTAGGACTGTGGTAGTGAGGTTCGGAACTTTGAATGTTGGCAGTATGACTAGTATAGGGAGAGAGCTAGCTGATATGATGGACAGAAGGAAGGTTGGTATATTGTGTGTGCAAGAGACCAAATGGAAGGGGAGCAAGGCTAGGTGTATCGGAGGCAGGTTCAAATTGTTTTATCATGGTGTGGATGGGAGGAGAAATGGCGTACGGGTTATCTTGAAGGAACAGTATGCTAAGAGTGTTTTGGAGGTGAAAAGAGTGTCTGATAGAGTGAAGTTTATGAAGCTGGAAATTGATGGTGTAATGATGAATGTCGTTAGTGCATATGCTCCACAAGTTGGGTGCGCGATCAATGAGAAAGAAAAAGTTTGGAGTGAGTTGGATGAAGTGGTGATCACTGTACCCAAAAGTGAGAGAGTGGTGATTGGAGCAGATTTCAAAGGGCATGTTGGTGAAGGGAACAGAGGGGATGAGGAAGTGATGGGTAGGTATGGTGTTAAGCAAAGGAATGCAGAAGGTCAGATGGTAGTAGATTTGGCGAAAAGGATGGACATGGCTGTGGTGAATACGTATTTTAACAAGAGGGAGGAGCATAGAGTGACATACAAGAGTGGAGGGAGATGCACACAGGTGGATTATATTTTATGTAGAAGGGCCAGTCTGAAGGAGATTGGAGACTGTAAAGTGGTGGCAGGGGAAAGTGTAGTTAGGCAGCATAAGATGGTGGTTTGTAGGATGACACTGGTGATTAAGAGGAGGAGGAGCAGTGTGAGGGCAGCACCAAGGATCAAATGGTGGAAATTGAAAAAGGGTAATTGTGAGGTGGAGTTCAGGAAAGAGTTAAGACAGGCACTGGGTGGCAGAGAAGAGTTACCGAACAGCTGGGTAACTACAGCAGAGCTAGTAAGGGAGATGGCTAGAAAGGTGCTTGGGTGTGACATCTGGACAGAGGAAGGAGGACAAGAAGACCTGGAGGTGGAATGAGGAAGTAAAGGACAGTATACAGAGAGAGGATGGAGAAGTAGTAGAGGGATGAAGAAAGTAGACAGGAGTATATATACCTCCACCATTTTGCCTCAACCTTAGAACACTAGAAGTATAAGGAGATGAGGTGCATGGCAAAGAGACAGGTGGCGAAGGTTAAGGATAAGGTGTATGAAGAGTTGTATGAAAGGTTGGACACTAAGGAGGGAGAAAAGGACCTGTACCGATTGGCTAGACAGAGGGACCGAGCTAGTAAAGATGTGCAGCAGGTAAAGGTGATAAAGGATAATGAGGGAAACGTACTCACAAGCGAGGCGAGTGTGTTGAGCAGATGGAAAGAGTACTTTGAGGGGCTGATGAATGAAAAGAATGAGAGAAGGTTGGATGATGTGCGGATAGTGACTCAAAGTGCAGTGGATTAGCAAGGAGGAAGTAAGGACAGCTATGAAGAGGATGAAGAATGGAAAGGTTGTTGGCCCAGATGACAAACCTGTAGAAGCATGGAGGTGTTTAGGTGAAATGGCAGTGGAGTTTTTAACTAGATTGTTTAATGGAAACTTGGAAAGTGAGAGGATGCCTGAGGAATGGAGAAAAAGTGTTTTTGTACCGATTTTTAAGAATAAGGGTGATGTGCAGAGCTGTAGTAACTACAGAGGGATTAAATTGATCAGTCACAGTATGAAGTTATGGGAAAGAGTAGTGGAAGCTAGGTTAAGAAGGGAGGTGATTAGTGATCAGCAGTATGGTTTCATGTCAGGAAAGAGCACTACAGATGCGATGTTTGCTCTGAGAGTGTTGATTGAGTAGTACACAGAAGGTCAGAAGGAGTTGCACTGTGTCTTTGTGGACTTAGAGAAAGCATATGACAGGGTGCCTAGAGAGGAGTTGTGGTATTGTATGAGGAAGTCAGGAGTGTCAGAGAAGTATGTAAGAGTGGTACAGGATATGTATGAGGGTAGTGTGACAGGGGTGAGGTCTGCGGTGGGAGTGATGGATGCGTTTAAGGTGGAGGTGGGATTACATCAAGGATCAGCTCTGAGCCCCTTCTTATTTGCAATGGTGATGGACAGGTTGACAGACGAGATCAGACAGGAGTCCTCGTGGACTATGATGTTTGCAGATGACATTGTGATCTATAGTGAAAGTAGGGAACAGGTGGAGGAGACCCTGGAGAGGTGGAGATATGCTCTAGAGAGAAGAGGAATGATAGCAGGACTAAGACAGAATATATGTGTGTGAATGAGAGGTAGGATAGAGGAATGGTGGGGATGCAGGGAGTAGAGGTGGCGAAGGAGGATGAGTTTAAATACTTGGGATCAACAGTTCAGAGTAATGGTGAGTGTGGAAGAGAGGTGCAGAAGAGAGTACAGGCAGGATGGAGTGGGTGGAGAAGAGTGTCAGGACTGATTTGTGACAGACGAGTACCAGTAAGAGTGAAAGGGAAGGTCTACAAGAGGGTAGTGAGACCAGCTATGTTATTATGGGTTGGAGACAGTGGAATTGACAAAAAGGCAGGAGTCAGAGCTGGACGTGGCAGAGTCAAAGATGTTAAGATTTGCACTGGGTGTGACGAGGTTGGACAGGATTAGGAATAAGTATATTAGAGAGTCAGCCCAGGTTGGAAGATTTGGAGACAAAGCCAGAGAGGCAAGATCACGTTGGTTTTGACATGTGCTGAGGAGGGATGCAGAGTATACTGGGAAAAAGATGCTAAGGATGAAGCCACAAGGTTAACAGGAAAAGAGGAAGGCCTAAGATCAGGTTTATGGATATGGTGAGAGAGGACATGCAGGTGATTGGTGTGACAGAGCAAGATGCAGAGGACAGGAAGAAATAGAAACAGATGATCCGCTGTGGCGACCCCTAATGGGAGCAGCCGAAAGAAGAAGATGATTTAACGAACAAGCACACTAACTGGGTCAAAACATTTTCATCTGCTTCACATGCAATCATTTCCTTTTTAGTCCATGTTTGATGCACAATTATCTTCTTAAATTAGCATTATAATAACGTCACTTACCATGCTACCAGGAAAAGTGTAGGACAGCCAGACTATTATCATTATTATTATTTACTATTCATCTCACTGGCAAAAATGTTTTGTAAATATATACCTATATTGGTCCAATAAAAGGTATTATATCACATCTGTATTCCAGTCTCTTACTGCTTTCTGTAAGCGGACTGACCAGGTATTTCTTGAATAGTGTTCTTTCAGAAATAACGCATTTTTTCATTCAAGACCAAAGTGAAGCCACAGTGATGAAGCACTGATAAGATCCCAGCTCTACCACACTTCTAAAGTTCCACCATCACTACTTTTCAAACAAATGCACAGCAAATTACAAGTCAGGTTCTCACCAGTATACTGTTAGAATACACAAGTGTTAACGTGTGAATCACTAGTCCACAAAAATATACTGCACACTAGTACAACAGCGGAAAACTTTTAAGTGCATTTAAAAATGTATCAACTACTTTAATATTTCTCGCAAAATAACCATCTAAATGCACTGCTCTCAAATACATTTCTAGGGCTCAACATTCAAGAAAAAACATATACTTTTGGGCTGCTGTCTTCACACATAATTAGTGAAAAGCAGAAAAGCACCTAGACTGTGTTAACAAATTACTAACCTGTAAGACTGTCTGGCCGAGGTGGAACCATTCTTTCATAAATGTCATATGACTGGGGTCCATACTGATCAATGTCTTGGTGAAATGTTCTTTGTAAATCTGTCCCTATGTGCTGTGGAACTGCAGTCATTCCAGGTCTTTTGGGGGAAGAAGATCCAATTTGGGCTTGAGAAGGAGATCCCAGTCTTGTTTTAGTTTCGAGCATAGTGAGGGGTGAACCAACTCTGACAGACATTCCTAGATTCTGAAAGGGTGATGCTGCACGACTTGGATTGGTAGACGGCCTGGAAGTGACTGAAGAGATCCTACGGATTCCTGAAGGTGACGCAGCTCTTTGCAAGGTGTAAGGGGAGCCTCCTCTTTGTGTTGGTAAGGTTGAGGAGGGAAAGACACTAGATCCAAGAGATCTGGGTTCCGTAACAACTGGAGAAGCATAACCACTTCCTACTGAAGTCCTCAATGATCCTCTTGGTGGAGAAATACCAGTGCCATAAGCAGGAGACTGTGTCCTAGATGGAACAGAGCTAACCCGTCTCATTGCTCTGTTAGACAATGCAGTTATTGTTGTTGGAGGCTGCAAAAGAAATGTTTACAGTTTATGACGTAAAATCATTAGACTGCATTTTTAAGTTTATAACCATTTTTCAGCCACTATTTCAATATAGCTGTGTGAAGGGGTACTGGATGTTCCTATTATACAGTATTGAACAGCTAGACGTTTATGTTACTTACTCTTTCCATCTGTCTACTCTGGATGGTCTGAAATGCAACTTTACCAAAAAACGGCCAGCACCAAGCTAGTGGAACAAACTTATTTATTTATAGTGGCAACACCATCAAGGTGATGTGGGGATCACAATACCCCAAAAATGATCAGACCGGTTTCGGTAACTGAGGAAGGCAGGTTATGCCAAAACAGGTCTGATCATTTTTTGGGTACTGTGGTCTCCACATCACCTTGATGGTGTTGCCACTATTCCACTAGCTTGATGCTGGCCGATTTTTGGTTGAGTTGCATTTGGTATGGCCATTTGCACCTGCCATACTTGCGGATCCATTCTTTCTGAATTGCAACCCATAAACATAGATTTAGCCCTACCACTTAGCAAATTAGTGCCTCTTCAATTAATTTTTTTATACCTCCTTAATTCTAGACAAAGTCACACAGATGTCACACCTCATCCCATCAAGTAAATGGCATAAGGTGGAGAACTAATGCTGGAGAGGATGCCAGTCAATGGCACAATGCCTATATTTAGCACACTGCATACACCTGTGGCATTTTGCAGGACTGTCAGTTTACTGACTAATATCACAGAGGAAACCTGAGACCCCAGTGTAGGAAAAACAAAATTAGGACACAGGACAGCCATGCAGCTTCATCTCACTTCCAAATTCATCTTGGCTACCCATCTATGCTCCTAACACTTTCATCCTTTCTGTGCTCTTCTCACCTTCTTCCTTTAATATCCTAAGTACCCACATAATGCCCCCATTTCCTTTTAGAATTACATTGTTAGTTTCACCACCTGCTCTGTACTTCCCAGTCACCTGGCTGATGCTGTTAATGGCCTCTACTGGCCTACTTTCCTTACAAGTTAGATCCTACATGAAAGGCCACAATGGAGTGTTGCACACAAGGTAAAAATCATCTCCGCTTCTCCTAACTTTTGTCCTTTACTTATGCAATTAAGAATTCTGTTTGCTGTTCCCATAACCCTCTTGCATTGAATTGAATATCTCATCTTAGCATGATTTGGATATATATATTTCCATCCACCACTCCATCCAGTGTTACAACTTAAAAAAAAAATAAGAACCTAAAAGGATTCTGCTTGCCACAGGGTAATATATCTTTTTTTGCACCAATTGTCAGCATTATCTTTCTGTCGGTACAGCAAATGTGTTGAAATCCTCCTTCGGAGTTTGTGCACAACCTTCGCACACTTGGGTACACTAGTATGTATCATTATTACACGCTCTGGTGTAGACCCATCTGTGCATTACTGTTATACTTACACACACCACTGCACCAATGTGTATGCTGCCACCATACACAAGTGTGTGTGTGTGTGTGTGTGTGTGTGTGTGTGTGTGTGTGTGTGTGTGTATCACTAGCACAGAATGTGTGTACTTACTATTACATGTCAGTATATGCATGTGTCTGACATGAGTTAACATATTGGCTCCGTTTGGAAGCATGCTATGCCAAAACTGCAGACTACAAGCAATACAGAACTGGTTCCAAGACACTCCAGTTATACTGAAACTCAGTCCACTTTACGTTAAACTCTGGACACTTCTCACTCATTCAGTCTGTCAACTACTGTAACATCCCTCCTGAATGTAAGAAAGAATCAAAGGCATAGCTTAAAGTCAAGGTGCACCAGATCATGAACGATTATAATCCATTCCTCGGTAAGCTATACATACTGCTACATTACATTCAAAGGGCATGGCCTTTACCCTGCAACTACATCCTAGCAGCTTGTCTCACCTAACACTTAAATAAGAGCCGCATATTGATAACTTAATCAATATGTGGGTATTTATGTAAGCCTTCTCATGGGAATCTGCTCATTGCCTTACTAGCTGATCACACCTTCAAATGCTGATATAAAACTAAACCAAAATAAACTCCTTCCTCTCCTTTCCCATAACACCCTTTAATATGTCCATAAATTGAAAAGATGACATCACAGCACACTGGCAAGTTGACCTCCCTGCTTCTGGGTCTTGCCTCACTACATAGGCCATGGCGTACCTAAATGACCAGTGGTGGCAGGAAAATGGGCTACAACGTGGGTGCACACTGGACAGATATTAAAAGGAGTCAAAAAAAATAAGTAAGCAAAAATAAACAAAAAATCAATAAATCAAAAATAAAAATGTTCTGATTTGCTGTTTTGTTCCATAGAATAATCAACAATGCATTTTACAAAATTGCGACTGTACACATATGCAAACACATTTAAAATGAATCAAGAGCACACAAAACAGTACAGATCACTGCTGAACTACTCCACTCTAATTAAGGTAGGCTACATTTGATTTAAGATGATAGATACTCTTTCAGCCAACACATTTTGTACAGCATCAGATGAAACCTTTAATAATTTCTAAACTTCATTTATCTGATTGTGTAGCATCCTGAATTTTAATAGTTCCAAATGCCTTTGTTAAAAAGAATAGTCCTGCAGTCTTGGCCTTGATAAATGGCTCAGTACTGTACACATGTAAGACAACATCTGTTAAGGCAGCGTGCTGGTTTCTCACAATTATATTAACTGCAGTCACCACTAGAAAAATGAGCGTGCTTCATGTGGGTTACAACGATATCCACTTCATAGTATACCTGGATTAATGTCTGGCCTTCAGCTCGACAGCTCCTTACCACATGATTAGAGCCAATGTTTCCAGGATACGAATGCTGATGTCTAAATTCGGGCTTGCCCATGTTCTGACTGCTGTAGTAACTTCCAGCTTCCTGGTATCCACTGTCCGTGTAGGAATTCATTTGTGTAGAACTCCTGGAATTTCCTAGGGATCCTGCAAACATGAATGCGGTACAACAATAAAACTTGCAATTAAAACATGCAGCTTAGGTGTACTAACAAGTAATCCAGTAAACTAAAGTGTATTTAACAGACCCTCACTTTCATGAAGAGACGTCTGTTCAGGTGAATACAATGTCACTTGTTCCTGTTCAGTTCTAATACGATAGGCAGCAGGATGGGAGTGATCTGAACCTCTGGATCTGCTAGCTTCACTTGTTGCTGCATCTGAAAGATAAGGGGGTGGAATTTTGTTATTTGTGATTTCCCCTCAATAAATGTAAACACTTTATTCTTGTGACAGATTAAATTTAATTCTACTGATTCAAAGGGAACATCAGAAGCTCTCAGTGGCATGCATTGATTAAAATAGCATCTAAAGTGTCTCATGAATTAAAAAAAGTATCTCCAGCAGGAAAATAAAGTGAAGTGCAATACATAACATAATAAAATATTTAGTACCACCTATAAACTGAGAAAACACAAAGTTGCCATATGCTTTATTTTGTTCAAAAATAAATGTAGTCTAGACAAGAGGCATTACACATACAGGCAATATTCAGTCACGTAGCAAGTTGTGGTGCTTTTTTTCATTTGACAATTATTTTACACAGCATCTCACACACACACACAATTGCATCACCATTTGTCACTGTAACCAATGATGTATGTAATGATTCTCCCAGAATATCACAGCATGCAAAATTTATTAAAAAAAAAGAAACTAATTCAATACAGTTCTGATGCAGCCATTGAAAATAACCTCAGAAACCATCATATGTAAATAACATTTCTTGTGTGGAGGAAGAACAGCTGCCCAGACCCCCTACAGGGGGTGCTCAATCAACTCCAATATGGTGAACCTGGGGGAGACGGACATTTCCAGCACTGCTCAAACCAGTGACGGACTTAGTGCGGCTTCAGATTCAGGTGCAAAACATGCACAGCCCAGAGAAGTAGCAACATACACCACCTCTGCTGAACACGAGCAACATACTTCCTGCACAAAACTTACAAGCACTTGAGAACCTCTCTGAATGACACTTGCTCCCAATTTAGACGTGTGAATACTTTGGTGATAAAATTCAAGCAAATGTCCAAATCCTACTGCTGGACAAATGCAGCACATTACATTTCAGGCACATGACATCCCCGAACTGTGACTAGCTAAGCAGTAGCTGTGACACTGGGCACATGCTCATACAGCTCCTTCTAGTACTTCCCAATATGGTCTCATCACTTGGGACTGCATAAGAAACATACAGAAAATGAAAGTTACCAAGTCCACAAGCACCCTCTAAAGCCAGTTTAAGTGCAGACCTAGAGACAGACTGATGAAGCTCTGATTACAATTCAGGTGACCTTTATTCAATTAGCAGGACGTGCTGGAAGGACTAGGTAGAGAAAGATGGGCTTCAGCAGTCAATGACAGTTCAACCACCTTAAAGAAACAGTCTGACCCATTAAATTAATGATGCCTACTAGTGGGTAGTTAATCACTCAAGGAAAATGTCAGGACGGGGTCATGAGGCCAAGTCAGAGATGATGTGGATGAGAGTACACACCACCTGGCAGATGGCAGAGAAGTTTAAGACTCAGTTATACTTCCTGTGGTACAGGGTTTGATTCCCTCATCCCTTATTTGCCATCTGTGTGACCTTGAACAAGTCACTTAATCAGATATTGCTCCTGGGTCACACTTGAAAAGGGACTGTGTGTCCAGTGGGCCTACATGGTTAACTAATGGGTGTTATTTCCTACTCAGGCAGCCACAGCAGGTTCAACGAGCCAACTATGGGGATAAGAAAATCTACAGGACCAGTAAATTAGCCCACTATATAATGTGAGATTCTCACATTCATGGAATAAATGGGCCAATTAGTTTGAGTTGACTGGGCATAGATGGACTAAGAGGGAAGAAGAGTCCCTGGTGGAAAGATCCCAGAGTTGAGGATGAGGACAGTGGTGGATGGGTGGCTGTGTGTATGTTTAAAAAAAAAAAAAAATTTCCAAGACGACGTAAGCTACATATCAAAACTGAGGGCAAAATCACTTTAGAAAGGAAAATGGGTGGAGCACAGGTTATGGAAATCCATGTTAAGATTCACTGTTGTATTGGTGACTATTCCAATCTTATGGATAGAACATCAATGGGGACATCACATGGATCAATGTAGGCTAAATGGAACAGATTCTGCAGCTCTGGTATATGAAGGGATAAGACTATGCAGCATTTAACACCTCAATACATTTACAGGACATCAAGAAAATCTCTCCAAACCACAAAACCTGTGGCAATGTCCACTGCTAAAAATGATGTGATTATCTATTGCACATTTTTAGCACAGCTGAAGAGCCCATTTATGGTAGAAGTATGGGGTGGAGGTATAGCTTCATTGACCAAATCAAGATAAGCTGAATATATTTCTTTCAATGTAATAAGCACTGTCACAGTAGGCAAAAACCGCAGCATGTTGGTTACTTATGTTTAAGTATTAATGTCCTTATAAGTCATACTATTTAAAAAGTTATGCACTCACCATAATGTTCCATCTGTGTTGTCTGCTTCAGTCTTCATCAAACCTGTGTAACAGTAACCCAGCATTCGGTGTAAATTTTTTGCCATATTTAATCTGGCAAAAAATTTACACCGAATGCTGGGTTACTGGTCCGCCTTTGGAATCGACTTGGCCGTTAGCAGGCTAAAGCTTCCAAACTAGAGCTCCTTCTACCCTACCCATAATCTCCCTCTCCTCCTAGATACCTCAGATAGAGTTTGCTGCCAATTCTCTTAGAAGAAAGAGTACATATCTTAAAAAAGAAAGCTTGGAGGATTGCTCAGGAGCTCAAAACAGGAACAGTTCCTAACACTATCCCATCAGGTCCTTCAGATACAAGGAAATGGGGAAGGAGGGAGGGAAGGCTGAGGAAGACTGAAGCAGACAACACAGATGGAATTTTATGATGAGTACATAACTTCTTTATCTGATTTTGTCTATTCAGTCTTCATCAAACCTGTGGGACAGAGTCCCCAGCTACATAGATCTGGATGGCCTTCACAGAAGGATATTCTGGAGCACTGCAGAGCCAAAAGCATCCCTATTCCTGAAGATGATATCAAGTTTGTAATGCGAGATAAAGGTGTGAGAATTTGCCCACAAAGCAGCTGCACAATGTCTTTCAAAGAGACCCTAGACCAAAAAGCCTGAGTCATGGCTATGGACCTCGTGGAATGAGCTTTGACTTGCCTAGGTAAGGGAACATTTGTAGAAGAGTACATACAGGCGATGCAATCCTGCAACCACCTAGCTATGGAGCTTTGACAACTGCCTTGCCTTTTTTGGAATCTGAGAAAGCAACAAACAGATTTTCTGAAAAATTTGGTTCTATCCAGGTAGAAGTGCAATTGTCTATGAATGTCTAAGAGGTGCAGCATATATTCTTCCTTATTCTGGAAATTTGGAAGAACACAGGAAGGCTGATGGATTGATTAATAGCATTTTCTGTAGTGACCTTGGGTAAGAAATAGGGATTAGACAGAGTAACTCTCTCTTTATGAAAGATAAGGTACGGCAATTTGGAAGATAAGGCTTGAAACTCTGACACTCTTAGAAGAATTGATGGCTACTAAAAGAGTTGTTTTCCTGGACAAAAATTTTAAATCTACCTTTGTAGCCAGTCTAAAGGGAGGTAATATCAGTGCCTGGAGAACCATAGTGAAATCCCACAGATGGGTAGGGTCTTTGATAGGTGGACGAAGTAGAAACGTACATCTAAGAAAAGTTTTGCAAAGTCTAGAAGACACTAAGGATCCATAATTTTCTCCAATAAGGAAATTAGAAATGGCTGCTAACTGAACTTTGACAGCAGGAAAAACTAGCCCCGGAATGAAACAGATCAGCTAAGAAGTCCAATACTGCTGGAAAGGGCTTAATGAGTGGGTCAAAGTGGTGCTGTTGGGCTAATATGGAAAACCTTTGTCACTTTTATAAATTTTCCTGTTATGGGGTCTTATGGGAAGAAATAAAAATCTTCTGAACTAGGGAAGAAAGCCTGGTATGTCTAGCCATCATTGGAATTGGAGAAACCATGTGGTTAATTTCAAGTTGTGGAGATTCAGATGTAGTTGCCCTGAGGGGTGAGATAGGAGATCTGGAACGGGTTCCAGCATCCATGGAAAGCAAATCAGATGAGACCACAGGAAGGTGAGGCAGACATGCAGAGGCCAGAAAGGAGCAATGAGGATCACTTTGCTCTTCAACCTGCTTGCTTTCTAAAGAAAGTTGAGGATCAGCAGAACAGGTGGGAATGCAAAAAGTAGATCGGGGGGCCAAGCATGGACTACAGCCCCGTTTGGTATGTACCTCTCAAGACATCTGCAACAACTGGAAAGGCCGCAGAAATACCTCACTAAAAGAATCACAGGCCTAAAGCAGATGCCCTATGCTGACCGCCTTAAAAAACTCCAGCTATACCCTGTTGCATATTGTCTACTCAGAGGCGATCTCTGCTTAACATACAAGGATATGTCAAACCCAGAGCTGTTGGACATGCTACACTTAAAGAAATCCCAATCCCTCAGAGCCACACGCTCCAGGGATCTAAACCTTGTCATCACAATAAACAAAGCATGCTGGAGGGATAGGTTCCTGACCCAGAGACTCCCCAGACTCTGGAATAGATTGCCCATACATGTCAAGCAGAGTGCCTCTTTGGCCCTCTTCAAAAGGAACCTTGACGATTGGATGGGAGAAAGGAAATTCACCCCGGGGATCACGTCAGTTGCCCTGCTAGACAGGGGTCCAGGGAAGTAAATAGTGTGGGAAGAAATAGCCAGGGAATTGTTATGGCATGGCTTGTATAGGCCCTAGGGCTGATAGCCTAGTACCAACCTATGAACCTATAATCTGTCCCTGCAGTAGGATCAGGGCAAAGAACCTGCTGCAGTAGTTGTTGAGGGGAGAAACAAAGAGGTTGTAGAAAGGATGACCCCATGTGAGGAAAATCTTGTTTGCCACTGACAGATTTAGAGACCACTCATGGGGCAACAATAAAACTTTGTTGAGCCTGTCCACCTGTATGTTCGGCTCCCCCAGAATGCATGTTGTGATAAGAAAGCAGTTGATAGAGACAGCCCATTGCCACACTTTCATTGCTTCTTGACATAGTGGGTAAGACCTGGTCCCACCTAGTTTGTTGATGTACCACACAACTGACGTGTTGTCAGTCTGAATCGCAATAGTCCCTAGAGGAAGAAGGGATTGAGTGCTTGCAATGCTAGAAGCACCACCCTCATCTCTAGAACGCTGATATGCAGGTTGGCCTCCTGGGGAGTCCACATGCTTTGAACTGTCCATCTCAGTAATGTCCCCCCCAACTCCAGCTGGCAGGTGTCCATCGTCAGCATGGCGATGGGAGTGGGGAACACAAATGATTGACCTTGTGCGACTTCTGGGTTGTGAAGCCACCACAACAGAGAATTTCTGCACATCTGTGACAACCTTATAGGATGTTCAGGAGTTGGTGCAGAAGGGACCACTGAACTGACAACATCCACTGAATTCTCATGTGCAAACAAGATGTCGGTAGTAATATTATTGTTGCAGCCACAGAGCACAAAGCCCTGAGGACGAGATTTGTTGGAGAAACTGGAATAGCTTGCATTTGTCTGATATGCATCCTTAGTGAATTAATCCTGCCTGGAGGTGGATAGGCCAGGGTTTTGTGTCCAAACGAGCTCCTATAAAATCTATGGTTTGTACTGGTTGTAATTGCGACTTCTGAATATTTATAGTGAACCCTAAGGTTGGGGTTAATTGAAAGAGAAACTCCCTGGCCTGAATCGGTAGATGTCTGGTTGGTGTGACTAGCAGTCAGTCATCCAGATAAGGAAACACATGGAATCTCTGCAGTCTGAGATGGGCTGCAACTACTGTCATGCATTTGGCGAACACCCTCTGGGCTGTGGTGAGATCAAATGAAAATGCTTGGAACTGGAAGTGGCTGGCTCCCTGCCTGAAAAAGAGGTGCCCTCTGGAGTATCTGTTCATTTTGATATGATAGTACGCATCCTTCACGTCTATCAAGCACATCCAGTTGTCCATCTGTAGAAAGGAAGGATGGACTGAATCATGACCATCCTGAACTTCGTGTGTTTCACTGATTTGCTCAGATAAGTTAGATCTAGTATGACCCTAAGGTCCCCTGTTTTCTTTGGAACTATGAACTGGGAGTAGATTCCTGATCCGTGTTGGTCTGGAGGGATCTCTTGGATGACTCTCTTTTTAAACAACTTTGCAATTTCTAAAGCTGCTGCCTCCCTCTGGTAGGGTGGTACATTGGGGAGGATTTGTTTTGGCTTGGGGAGGTTTAAAAAAGGAATGGAGTAGCCTCTGGATATGACTCCTGGCACCCCATCGGTCATTTGTGCTGGCTAACCAAGCTTCTAGGTGCAGGGAGCAACATCCCCCAACTGATTACAGGGAGGGAGAGTTGGGTAACCCTTCAGGGATGCTGCAAGGATCTCTCAGGAGGAGGATGGGCAAACCTTCAGGGATGCTGCAAGGATCTCTCAAGAGGAGTATCTCGAGATGCTTGATTTTATGGACCTACTCTGCCATGTGCGTGGAGTCTACCACTGGAATTGTTCCCCCCTCTGCCTCTGGGGAAAAAATCTCCCTAAGTATCCTGGAAAGGGCCTTGGGACTTCTTGAACAACAACTTCTTTCCCCCGTGCTGGTTCCTGAAAAGGGACTTTTGCAAGGTAGAGAAGCGGATTCCGATGGCAGATAGGGTCTTTCCGTCCTCCTTGCTGCGTGTGTCTTGTACTGTTGGTCCAAAGGCAGAGGAACCGTCAAAGGTGGGCATTGACAAATGATACCTTAAAGGGTTCTTGAAATTCACACAGCCGCATTCAAGCATGATGCTGAATAGCAAAGCCAGAACCAGCCACCCTAGAGGTACCCTCTACTCATGAGAGATGAGCCTCATGGACACATTAGAACTGGACTGCAGAGTGGCCATACAGGAGGAGGAGTTCTGCTCCTCTGCCATCATGGACTCAGATCTGGAGCTACAGAGTTCCTTAAGCAAGTCCCTCTGTAGCCCCGTAAAGTGAGAAAGATGATTCAGCATTCTGAAGGCAAAAGTGGAAGCAGCATAAACTCTTTTTCCAAATCTGTCCATAGCCCTTGACTCCCTGCTAGGAGGATGGACAGTACCAGTACAGCTTTCCTGGGGAAACTCTTTCTTGGTGGCCAGTGCAACCACTATGGCATCTACTGGAATACCTTTCGTCAAGTGGGGTCTATCCTGGGGTGCACTAAGAATTTTGTCAGCTCTTTTAGGGATCACATCTGCAGCATCTGGTTCCTTCCAGGTCTTTGCAGACACCAGGTCTGCTGGGGGGGGGTCTGCAGTGGTGGGACACCCAGGATGTAGAATCCCAAAGGCCTCCAGGAATAATGACTCATCTGGGGTGGGGTTTGGGGCTGACCAGCCACCTCTCTAATGGAGTTCCAAAATGTCTCCAAACGTGACGTTAGATGGAGATCTAGGGGATCCCTCCCCTTCATCGAAGTCAGTGTCTGTTGTAAGAGATTCCTCTGGGGAATCTAGGCATCTCCTTTTGCACCTTTCCTTCTGTGGAGCCTCCTCAGTGGGGTGTTCCAGGGAGTTGTCGGAAGAGACATGAGGCCCTAAGGGGCTGGCTGCCCCAGTGGCATAAGTGAGATCAAAAACACAGAGCCCAGAAGGGGAAGGGGTGGATCAGCTACGGTAGAAGGTGGGAATCTCCTATGAATGAAGAGGACCCTCTCCACCAGCTCAAAGGCCGAGGGACTCCTGGAGTCCTAAGGAAGCATCCCCTGCCCCAAAGGATTAGGAGCAGACTGTTCCCAGTCTCCAGCAGCTCTTCGCTCCAAGGGAGGAGTCTGTGCCGAACTGTCAAATGCCAAAGGGAAGAGACAGTTCCTAGAACTTCTGAGTCTAAATCATCCCCCTGGACTTGACTTCGAGGCTTCAGCTCTGAAAAGTGCTCAGCCTCGACACTTTCGGCACCAAACTAGTCAGGGAAGAAGTCAGGCTCGAAGTTCAGATAACTATCTTACCCGATGTCCAGCCCCTGGGACTGACAGAACAGGGAGCTCTGAAGAGGCAGGATGGATTGGGAAAAGGAGATGCTATTTTGCAGGGGGAAGCTCTGATAGCGGATTCCCACTGGGGATGGAGCTGGAATGAGTCCCATCTGGATCTGTGTGCGGAGAAATTTCCTCATCAAATCTGTCCACCTCATTCTCTGACAAGATCTGAGGGGACCTGATGGAAGAGGAGACAGAAGAAGGCCTGGAGGGAGGTCTAGGAGGTGGAGCTTTAAACGGACCACTATGCATTGTTGATGCACGGCAAATGAGATCTGGGATTATGGGTAGGGTAGGAGGAGCTCTAGTTCATGAGTTTTAGCTTGCTAACTGCCAAGTCGGTTCCAAAGCAGAACTATAACCCATTATTCTGTGTAAATTTTTTGCCAGATCAAGTATGGCAAAATTTTACACTGAATGCTGGGTTAGGGTTCCATAGGTTTGATGAAGACTGAACAGACATCAGATCGTTCTGTTCCAGGTACATTTCTGCTCTTCTCTGCATTGATATCTGGATGACTCCATATTCTATCAAGTATAACTTTGGTCCCACCAATCCAAGCAAGCCCCTGCTCTCACCAACTCACTGTTAACAAGTCCCAAAATATAACAGTTGTGATCTTAGCAGAAGAGAGATAGCAACACTAGGAAGCTCTCCTTTGCATTCTACACCAATTAATACTTCTGGGATTTTCTACCCAACACATACTGTGATGATGCAGATGTGCAAAAAATGTAAACAGGAGCTGCAGTGTGCACATGTGCTTGAGTACACACACACACATACAAATATGTATGTATATACATATCTATATATATATATATATATATATATATATATATATATATATATATATATATACACACACACACACACACACACACACACACACACACAATATCACAGTACAATCAGTTCAATGAAGCTTCCACTTAACTTTACCCCTGGGCAGCATAATAATCCCACACCCTCTTTACAAGATGGAACAGCAAACTTTAAGCCACTCTGTTCCACTTCTTTGGCTAGGAATGTCATATAACCAGATGAATATGACTTACCATACATGTGCACAAGTTTGCTGCTACCTAACAGAAGAATGGCTGCTTTTTTCAATGACATGTAGTTGACTAGAAGGGTTTTTTCTCCTCCCTCCTTCAAAGAAAGCATTTTTTTCTCTCTTGTCCCCTCCATGTTTTGCCCCATTGCCTGCCAGTCATCAGCTCCCTCCTGGCCAATGGACCCATTTATTCCCTTTTCACAGACAGCAAGAATCACCTCAGTGGAACCATCGTTTAAGCAGCATCGATGATGGTTTGAGTTTTTTGCCTTTAGCCCTACATCCTTGCACATGTTCACTTCAACTAAGAAAGGTGAGTTATACAATGGGTGTGAGTACTGGTTGGTCCCTTGCTTCTACAAAAGGTGCACACCAGAAAGCAACCCCACCTATCAACCTCCAAGCATGGCAAGCGGTTTTATCCAGTCTGTACTATACCCATGTGTTCAATGGGCGTGTGCATCCCCAATCCTGCAGGGAAGGGTAAGTGGGCCAAATTCCTTCACTCCTTCCTCTCCCTGAATGGCCACTCCAGTGGCAGGGCCTTTAATCAAACTCTGGCTGCCTGGGTGTCAGTTGTCCACCTCTGTCACAGAGGCAGGCAGAAGTGCAACTTGTGTCTGTTTCACTCGTAAGTACATTCTTTGTAACTGAATGAGACTGAATAATCACACCATCAAATCAGATACTCTGGCCAACTGTTCCAATGTCCAGGCTAGCTAACTGGACTTAGGTCATGTGCTGGGACAGATGCAAAACCTTTACGCCAGTAAAGCTTTGAGAATTTAAGTTTCTATGCAAGCAATAGTGTCCGGTGCCTGTGGTGTTAAGCTTTACAACACCCCAGGTGGGCTTTATTCCTCCAGTAACACCCAACATGGAAAGCATTGCTGCACTTAGATAACAGGCTATCTGTAACATTGCTTCATATTTCCTTTTTTATTAGTGTACAAATTCTTTCATATACTTCTTCCATCTAATGATTCAAAGTTGCTTTCGTATGCATAACCGTTTAAATATTTTACATCCAAAATATAAGTTATGGAAGTATTTAATGTCAAAATACACATGCAGATGCAGAGACAGACTCGCACAAATATACACAGAAGCATACTGTAGCAAAAAAACAACTGCAGTAAACAAACTGAGAAAAGAAACAAAACCGGCAGGAACAGGAATGAAGAAAAAGCTGCACTTTATTATAAAATAAGTGCTTTCATCTGACAAATATCAGACTTCTTCAGATAAAAATGCACAAGTAAACTAATATAAATGTTCCACCTAACCAATCATTACTACCAAAGGCATCACATGACAATCAGGCATTACCATCATATGATCGTTTTTACAAATCATAATCATAAACTTAAACTGTCCCCAAAACAAATTTGTATGTACTTATACCACATTAAAAACTTTAAAATGAAAAATACCATTAAAAAATAAATGATAAAATGTGATGTTAAGTTGTCAATCTCGCCTTCATTCTTGCTTGATGGGTTCGGAGCCGATCCCTCGGCTCCGACTCACTGCTAAGCTCGAGAGTCACTTTTACCAGCTCGAGGCAGCCCCATATCCCATGATGCAAGGCGGTAAGTACCCAGATCTCGTTTGCCGCTTCGCTTAGGAGGTCTTCTTTTTACCAGCTCCTGGTAAGTTGTTCACTTTTGTGAGATTTAAGCGCCTTTTTAGTAAAAAACCTTTTATTGATAGTTTTTAAGTTTATTTTGTACCTTTCTGACAGAAATTCCCTGTCTCCTTTAATTTTTTGTTAGTCAATCTTTTCCCTATCCCATCCCCTGTTAGGGTGTGTGTGTTGGTTTTTATAGAATACCTTTTGGTATTTTATTTAAGTTAATTTTGACTGGTGTGTGTGTGTGTGTTTTTTCAGCACCATGTCAAAGGAGAGGGTCTCAGGTTTTAAGAAGTGTGACTCGTGCTGTCAGAAGATGTCTCTGACAGACGGTCACACTTCTTGCCTGTATTGTCTGGGCCCGCTTCTCCTGCAGGACTCCTGTGCTATTTGTCACTCCTCCAGCCAGAGAGTCCTGCAGGACAGGCGAATAAGCTGATTCTTAGGGGCCTTCTGCCGGAGGGCTCTCCGGCTAAGTCGGCTCCACCAAAATCAGCAAAACCTTCCAAGGCCCAGGTTTCTGTATCTAAGCCTGCGGCCTTGGCTCCGACTCGTACTGAGTCGAGATCGGCTCCCGTTGGAGCCGATTCTGGCAACAAAGCCTTGGCACCGATGGCTATCGGTGCCGAATCTGTATTGACCGCCGATGTCGGCTCCGATCGGTTCCGACACCCATGTGGCAC
Organism: Protopterus annectens; assembly: GCF_019279795.1. NCBI lineage: Eukaryota > Metazoa > Chordata > Ceratodontiformes > Protopteridae > Protopterus > Protopterus annectens. The sequence goes on from NC_056737.1 coordinate 1,139,967,154, forward strand.
AGGCATCGGTGTCGGCTCCGATCGGCTCCGACACCGTTACTTTGGTGGCTGTATCGGCTCCGGCTGGAGCCGATACATCGAGCTTCCTGTCGGCTCCGAGGTCGGCTCCGACCGGATCTATAGTATCGGATCCGACGGCTCAATCCAGGAAGAGGTCGAGGGCTCCTTCCTTTGAGCCGATACTTTCGGCTCGGCTTCACCTCTTCTTCGAACGGAGCCATCGGAGCCGATCTTCAAGGTCATCCAGGTTATCAGATCATGACCTAGAGAGAGTGGTCAGTAGATTACTCAAGTCACAGGTACTGGCCCAAATGTTACACAGTCCGTCTCAACAGACGACTGTTGGTCCACACCGTTACAGTTCCTCCTTCAACTCTACCCCAGAGCTTGGAGTTGGAGTCTTCGGGAATGGTTACTGCTACGGCTGGAGGACGGATACCCCCTTCTGTTCCTTCAGCCTCTACTCTTATCTCCTCTTGAGACCTTCCTTAGAGGGATTCGGTGGTCGGCTTCCATGGTCTCCTCCGAGGTGAGTGGCATCGGACCCTTGTCCAAACCCGCTCTTCCTTGGAGCCTCGGCGAGCTCGGCTCCGACATCTGCCTCGGAGACTTCCCTTCGGTGGTCCCTGGGTTCCTAGCTCTTGGAGCGGGTTCTCTCGGACCTGCCTGGGAGGGGAGCATTCGAGGTGATGAAGAGTGTACTGGCCACTGGTATCAGTCAGCAGTCTGTTCCCGTAGCTCCTCCCTCTATGGTACCTGTTGACATCTCTGCCACTTCTCTTGCTACAGGACCCAGAGATCCTCCGCCTCAGGTTTCCCCATTGGGAATTTCCCCTCTTCCGAGGATTCTCCTGATGTTTCGGGAGATCCTCCTAGGAAGAGGACTTGTAAGAGGAAGCATGTAGACTCCCGAGTCTGTCACTTGGATACTGACTTTGATGAGTCAGAGGGATCCCTAGATCCCCTCTGAGGATGTCTCCTTCTCTGACATCCTAGAACTTCTGAAACAGAGGGAAACTGGCCCACCAACAATCCCTCTGAGGATGAGTCAGTATACCTAGAGGCGTTTGGATCTCGGCCCTCCACCTCCTGGGTGTCTCCGCCTTCGACCCCCTTATGCAGGTTATTGCACGAAGGCGTGGGCAGCTCCTGACTCTGTAGAGCCAGTCCCTAGGAGGCCTTCAAAATTTATCACTGCCCTAGTGACAAACAATTCCTTACTAAGGGTGTCCCGCTGATGCCATGGTGGTGGCTGCGGCCACCAAAAGGAACTTGCAGATCCTTCCGTGCCCGTCCATCCTCCTAATAAGGACTCTAGGACCATGGATAGGTACGAGCGGATGTTTTCCTCAGCGACCTTTGCTATGCGTTCGCTGAATTACCTATGTCACTTCACCAGACTCCAGAGGGATATCCTGAAGGAGCTGGGAGAAGTAGTTCAGGATCCTACAGCTGCAGGGGCTCAAGAAAAATTGCTTCTCAGCTAGGAACCCTCAATTCCATTGCAAACTCCTCCATGCGGCTAATATCTTATGCTGCGGATGGAGTAGAGCCGCAGGCACAGGTGTGGCTCTTAGGCGCCAAGCCTGGATGCGGCTATGTGATTTTCGGATCCCTTTAAGGCGTCCTTCACAAATTCTCCCTTTGATGGGTCAGCTTTGTTTGGCCCTCAGGTGAAGGAAACCTTGACCAGGTGCGAGCAGGACGGCAAGACTCTTTCTGCTGTTGGAGTCCGTTTTCCACCCCTACTAGGCCTTGTGCCAAAGGACAGAAGGGGGGGAAGATATGGTTCCGTAAATCCCAAGGAGTCACGCCGGATCCGCGTGGTCAGTTTACCCTAGAGGCAGAGGGGTAACAATAACAGGCCGCTCTAGAGGCAGAGGGGGTCCGAAGAACCAGGGAAACAGGGAGCCTCTCTCTGACAAGCCCTTTCAGCATCCCTGAGGTGTTGCCCGGCTGTCCCTCCTTGGAGGCAGTCGGGGGAAGATTATCACTGTACCCAGAAGCCTGGCATTCCCTCTCTCAAGACAGATGGGTACAGTCGATCATATCCAAGGGTTACATAATTCCTTTCGAGGAAAGTCCCTTCCCCTCAAGTTCCCTTCCAGATGTACCACCCGGTCTAAGGGAGATTGCAGAGTCAGAAATCGCAAAACTACTGCAAAAAAGAGCCATTCAGCCAGTTACAATAGACCATTCAGAGCCCGGAATCTACTCAAGGTTCTTTTGGTCCCCAAAAGGCGGAGACTGGAGACCAATATTGGATCTCAGCAGACTCAACAAGTCTGTCAGGAAGACAAGATTCCGAATGGTCACTCTTCAGTCAATTCTTACAGAAGGACAACTGGATGTGCTCAATAGATCTTCAGGATGCGTACTATCACATCAAAATTCACAGACGCTCCAGGAGATTTCTCCGCTTCGGCTGGGGTCCAGTCATTTCCAGTTCAGAGCCCTGCCCTTTGGTCTCACTACAGCCCCCAGAGTGTTCACCAAATGCATGGCAGTGGTCACGGCTCACCTGAGACGTCAAGGATTCCAGGTGTTTCCGTATCTCGACGACTGGCTCCTGTCAGCCACCACCAGGCATCAGCTTATACAAGCCAGGGATTACACAATAGACCTTTGTTCTCATTTGGGCATCTCAATCAACTTGAAAAGTCATCCTTATCGCCCTGCCAGTCTATTACCTTCATAGGCAAACTTAAACACTGTTCGGATGTCAGCTACCCTTACAGAACAAAGAGTTTCAGACATTCAGACTCATGTCAGGATCATTCTGGCCAGCAAGAAAATACAGGCCAGAATGGTTCTAAAGGTATTAGGTCTCATGGCTGCGGCCATTACTCTTCTTCCCTGGCTCGATTCTACATGCGCCTTCTTCAGTGGATGCTGTTCACACAGTGGTCATACCAGCAACTTCCAATCGTCACCAGATTCTGGTGACACAGACATGCAAAGAGCATCTTGCTTGGTGGATCACATCGTCTCAGGTTCACCAAGGCAGGTGCTTTGTACCTCCGTCCCGATAGCCACTGTCACCACGGATGCCTCCCTGATCGGGTGGGGGTCATTATCAGGGCAGGATGGTTCATGGGGCGTGGCAACCGTTCGAGTACCATCTGCACATAAATGTCCTGGAGATGAGAGCAGTGCTTTTAGCGTTGCAAGCCCTCAGCGACTTTCTTCCTGTAGGGACAATTGCAGTCCACACAGACAACATGTCTGTAGTTTGGTATATCAACAAACAGGGTGGAACCAAGTCCTACCCCTTGTGTCAAGAAGCGCTCAGACTTTGGCAATGGGCGATCTCCTCTCATCGGTTTCTGGTAGCAGCATATCCCTGGGAAAACCAACATTATAGCGGACAGATTGAGCAGAGCTATCCTCATGCCTCACGAGTGGTCTCTCAAGCAATCTATAGCGGAAGAGATTTTTCTGGAATGGGGTCGTCCATGTTGCGATCTTTTTGCTACTCCCCAAAACAGCAAATGTCCGGACTTCTTCAGCCTCTTCCCTCTATCAGGCCATCCCCAGAGGCGCTCTGACCCAGGATTGGCCCCAGGGACTTCTTTATGCCTTCCCTCCATTTCCTCTGATCCCTCAGGTGATCCAGAAAGCTACCGTTTGAGAGCCAAATTGATTCTCATTGCCCCTTACTGGCCTCGACAAGTTTGGTTCCCGTTCCTCCATCATCACCTTTTGGTGCAGCCGTGGCATCTGGACCCAGTGCCAGATCTGCTGATTCACCAATCCGGTCAGCTGCACCGGTCAATCCCTTCTCTCAACCTCACAGCATGGTTGCTCCACTTCCTTCCTTAGCCAGGCTTCCTTTGATCTCTAACCCAGTTAGAGACATCATAGTAACTTCACTAAAATCCTCTACCAGGAGGATTTACACAAGCAAATGGAAACGTTTCTCTTATTGGGCTAAGGCCCAAAATATTGATCCTTTTACTGCTCCTGTTCAGGCAGTTCTGGACTTCTTAGCAGAGATTTTTCATGCAGGCTCCTCTTCTTCCACAGTCCGAGTTCAATTGGCTGCTATTTCCAATTTTCATGTCGGGATAGCAGATCATAATATTATGTCCCATAGGCTCTGCAGGGCCTTCTTGAAAGGAATTTTCCTACTAAAACCTCCAATCAGGAATCCTCCTCCTCAGTGGGATCTAAATTTAGTGCTGACATCCTTGATTCTTCCCGAGCCAGCTGTTTCTTGTTCCCTGAAATATCTTTCTTGGAAAGCGTTATTTCTAGTGGCTATTACATCTGCCAGGAGGGTGTCTGAACTTCATGCTCTTTCGGTTCGACCCCCTATTTGGTTTTCACTAAGAAAGAGTATCTTAGAGAACTAGCACAACCTTTTTACCTAAGGTCGCTTCAAAGAACAATTTGAATCAATCCATTGATCTCCGGTATTTTTCCTAACTATTCAGATAGAGCTGAACAAAAGCTACATTATCTTGATGTCCATCGTCAACTTAGATATTATTTGGACAGAACAAAAAAATTTAGAAAATCTGATCAACTTTTTGTTTCCTATGCGGATAATAAAAAAGGCCTTCCTGTTTCTAAAGTGACTTTGTCCAGATGGCTTTCTTCGGTCATCTCTGAAATTTATACGCTCAGGGGAAAACAGCTGTGCTCAAAACCTAAAGCACATTCAACTAGGAGCTTAGCTACTTCTACAGCTTTTCAAGCTAGACTTCCTTTGGACACTATTTGTGCAGCGGCCACTTGGGCTACTCCTCACACTTTTGTTTCCCATTACAAATTGGACTTGGCCTCCAGGGACAGAGCCACTTTTGGCTCTACAGTCCTCAAGAGTTTGTTCCATTGAGCCACCCAGGATAGAGGTGCTAGGGAATCGGTCCCATCAAGCAAGAATGAAGGCGAGATTGACAACTTAACATTAAGAAGTTATGTACCTACCATAACGTTCCATGTTAGTTGTCTTCTCTCGCCTTCTTTCTTGCGACCCTCCCTCCTTCCCCCTGGCCTGGACAGACCTTGTATAAGAAACTATTATGCTAAAGACCATTCAGACCTGGTCCTTTTTCCATCTGTAAGTTTCTTCTTCCTTTGGGAAGTATTTTATGCTTGGTGCTATTGCCCTTTGTCAACAAACGAGATCTGGGTACTTACCGCCTTGCATCATGGGATATGGGGCTGCCTCGAGCTGGTAAAAGTGACTCTCGAGCTTAGCAAGTGCCGAGTCGGAGCCGAGGATCGGCTCCGAACCCATCAAGCAAGAAAGAAGGCGAGAGAAGACAACTAACATGGAACGTTATGGTAGGTACATAACTTCTTATTATGATTTAACAAGAGTTCCTGCCGGTTTTGTTTCTGCACACAGAAGCATACACAAACACACACAGTCCCAAACATAGAAACGCATACAAATATGCCCAGCAATTATAGCCACTTTCCTGATGAATACACCTCTCACCTGCCATTGTGATCAGCTTAATGAAAAACAAAATCAGAGTGCAAAGCATCGCACCACCCCACGCTATATATGATTTTACATGTGTGTGTATTTTACTCACACACACACACACACACACTCCTTTCTGAAAAATACTACCTACAAAAGGATGGCTTGAGAAAGGGTATTAGTCTTAACTTCCATAATGTGCACACCCAGGAAAGGGGTAATCACAGCCTTTGTGTTTTTTTTTTTAAACATTTCATGGCAAAAAAAAAATACCAACTGCAGTATGATCTGTACAATTCAAAAGACAACTGGCCAAGCGAAGCAAGCCAAGTCTACAGCCTCATGAGAACATCCAACCAGCAGGAGGTTGAGTAGAACTAAGGAATGAATCACATTCATGACCTCACTGTAATCAATGAAATAAAACTCAGCCCAATGAAAAATGGAGGGCATCTATACGAGATATAGGACAATATGCCATGTTGTTCACTAAAGGAGAATGCCTGTTTTATCTTGACAAATTTATCTGCAAAAAGCCTGTTGCTTCCTGTCAAACACGGTGTAAAAAACTATGAGCAGGTAGACATACTGAGGTGTGCAGCCTTCTCACCATTAGAAAGCATACAGCAGCTAGATGCATAGATGCAAGACAGACCTCACTGAAGTAGTAGTAAAATGCCTTCTTATGTGATATCTTGGTTATGGTAAAGAAACAGAGGCCAAACTAAGCCCATCTTTGAGCAAGCATGCCCTGCACCTCTTGCAGTCTAGCCACTGTCCCTTCCATCACATACGGCTTGAGGTCAAACCATAACTGACCAAGTGTGGTAGACCTGGGGTATGCACACACACTACGGCAACAATATGTACAGCTCCAGCCATATTCTTGCACAAATACTGGTCATCTGCAATGTCCAAGAAGCTGGTCTAGTAAAGTCGTCAGCATGTCACTATTACATTTCTCAGACTTCTACAAAGCACTAGCAGAGTATCAGGCAGCACAACTGGCGGGAGCTCAAGCATGAAGCTAACATGATGATTCCTGGACCAGGAAACTGGCTCCATCTGCAAAGCTGGAACACGCAGTGTCCAACAAGTCCAAATTTACAAGTAGCAGTGGTAACCACCTGAGTGAAGGTCAAAGTTTAAAAGAATGGCATACTCTATGGGCAGCTCATTGAGCTCACCATTTATTTATTTATATATATTTTTTGACTGGGCTAGTCCACTAGGCTAGTGGTTTCTTAAGGGGACACCCAGAGGTGGTATTCATACTGATTAGGGGAAATTTGCCCACGGCACCAGGGAATCTCCCCCTACTTTTTTTGCCATAGGATGACTTACATCCACCTGAGCTAACACCAATTCAGACAGACAGGACCTCAGTTTAATATCTCATCCAAAGGACGGAAGAATTTAATCAAATGGTGTAGGAACACAACCCACAACATTTGGGTCTTTCACCATCAAAGGCAACAGTGCTATTGCTGAGCCACTGACCTTGAAGACTTGTCAACCATCAACCTAGACAATGGAACTGCCCAGGTTAATCATTTCAGTGGCTCATTTAATAACTACATCAATGAGGGGATGCGAGAACTCCTAAAGAAATGTGTTCAAATATCTGAAATGAGCTAACATAACATAAAAACAAAAAGCTTAATAGCAAAAGAGGAAAAAAACTCCATGAAATACACGCTACTTGTACAACTATATGACCAGTGGGCGTTTACTTATGCTTAAACAGTAACAAGAAATTAATCAGCAGAATGTTGAGCTGTTTAATTACTTCCTCCACATCAACAAAAATGTAAAGAAAATTCTTACAGTTTCAAAAGCAAGTAGGCTAGCTGCCCTTGTGGACTATTTTAAGCCTAACCAATATCCTTTTCATGCGACTCAAACCTTGTACTTTGTGTTTGTGAGTTAAATACCTTAACCATTATACCAATCTTCCAACTCTGTTGGAAGACTATAAATAAAATTAAACTCTTTTGTGTGTTTATTCAATAATATGGAGTGAATACAACACAAAGCAGAACTGTATTAGTAGTGATTTCCACTACATTTGCATTTTGAAAAATGAATGTTTTATGAGCTTTTCCCCTAAAAGTACAGTTGTATACACTTACCATAAATGTAGATGTTTGAGTTTATTCACTGTTGCAGTCATCACATTTGGGTTATCTGCCTGCAGGTAGCCCTCAGCCAGCCTGAATGTCAGTGTCTTGGGATTTCTGTGTCGGATGCTGTCGCTTCTTCCATGATGTCAGGTTGTCAGGGGTATAAAACATGCAGCTGATGCAATTACATCAGTCTTTCTTGCCGTGCGGTGCCCAAAGCAGAAGCAGTTCACAAGTGCCGGTCTGCCGACTCCTGAAATTTTTGTTTTTCGAGTTTCAGACCTGAATTCGGCTAAAAGATAACTACCCCGTTGGGGATCCTTTTTTCTTGCTCTAACAGATGTCAGAAAAAATTAATAATTGTCTTGCCTGTGGAAAGCAAATACCTCACAGAGATTTTCATTCATACTGCGTCACCTGTTTTAGGCCCAGACCACGACATCCTTCGCTGTCGATGTTGTGCCTTGTTCAAAGCCCGAACTATTCGTCGTTGGGCTATTTTTGTAGCTAAATTCTTTTGCTCCCGATCTCCGTACTCCGAAATGTCTTCGGAAGCCATCCGACTACCGATCTTCTGAAAAAAATGAAAGGATGAAGACAGAGACAGACCGCATAGGTCCATAACCATACCAGAAGAATGTAAGGCCCCGGCAATCACTGACACACAGGTTAAAACAGCCCTATCCAAAGCAATAAACACAGCCTCAATGGGACCGGACGGTGTCCCAGGCTGTGTCTTACAAGAGCTCCAAAATTAACTAACCCCTCACCTAAACACACTGTTCAAACTCAGCCTCTCTACAGGCTATGTACCCACAGAGTGGCGCACAGCAACAATTATCCCACTCCACAGAGGTGGTGCCACAACGGACCCTGGGAACTATCGCCCTATAAGCCTGACTAGCCTGGTCTGCAAGGCTATGGCGCACATCATCATGGAACTCCTTAACAGAGACATTGGGAACCTCCAAACTTTGGACCCCACCCAGTTTGGCTTTAAGGGCAGATCATACCTCCTAAATCTGGTAGACTTCTTTGAGACAGTTACCAAGGCATTAGATGAGGGTAAGGAGGTCCACACAGCCTACCTAGATCTCACAAAGGCTTTCGACACCATTCCCCATTCTGGTATTATAGACAAACTCACCAACCTGAACATTAACCTCTATTTCATGAGATGGGTTGCAAATTGGCTCAGAGACAGAACCCGCACGGTGAGAGTTGCAGACTCTAGGTCCGACTCTAAACCGGTTACAAGTGGCGTCCCCCAGGGCTCAGTCCTAGAACCCCTCCTGTTCGGTATATACTTATCAGAGGTACAGGCAAGCACAGGAGGACTTTGGCTAACCAAGTTCACAGACGACTGCAAACAAGGGGCCCTAACTGATTCTCTGGCTTATACAGACACCCTCCAGAAGGGTCTCACTGAGAAGGATACCTGGTGTCAATATAATGGCCTCAAGCTGAAAGTCAAAAAGTGTATAGTCATCCCCATTGGAAAAAAACAAAGAACCCACACACTACCACATAGGTGGTAGTCCCCTAAATACAGAAAAAGTAATAAGGGATCTGGGGACCCAAGTAGATAACAATATCTCCTTTGATAATCATATTGCCAAGGTGGTTAGAAAATCCTTCTACGTGGCCCACCTAATCTCAAAAGGGTTCTCATCCAGAACAAAGGAGGTTATTGTGCCTCTCTACTCATCACTTATTAGACCCATTATAGAATACAACGCCCCATTTGGGATGTGCCTTACAAGGCACCTACAACAGCTGGAAAGACCACAAAAGTACCTCACCAAGAGGATTACTGGCCTCAAACAGATGACCTATGCAGCCCGACTAAAGAAACTCCAGCTGTACTCGGTTGCATACCGCTTACTCAGAGGTGATCTCTGCTTGACATACAAGGCCATGTCCAACCCAGAATTGATGGATATACTCCACCTAAAAAAAAAAAAAAACAAATCCCTGAGAGCCACACGCTCTAGGGATATAAACCTTACCACAACGATAAATAGGATGTGCTGGAGGGATAGATTCCTGACCCAGAGACTCCCCCATGCTTTGGAATAAGATTCTAATATACATCAGGCAGAGCCCCTCACTAGCACTCTTCAAGAGAAACCTTGACGGATGGATGGAAAACAGAAAATTTACCCCGGGGATCACTGCAGTGGCTCTGCTAGACAGAGACACAGGGAACTAATCTAAAGGGGTGGCAAAAGCCAACACATTCTGGCTAGGCTTATAAATGCCCTTGGGCAGATAGCCTAGTACTTACCTATGAACTAAGGCTGCCAACGACACTACCGTTAAGCTAGTCGCCAGTCCGACGGTACTCAGTGAGGTGCTTTTGCAGCCCCTGACACCCGCTTCTACAGATTTCCAGGCCTCTACTGAGACCCATTCGGAGTCTGGTATGATGTGAGATGCTTCTTCGACTATGGAACCTGTGGATGTTCATATTAAACCAACGACTTCCTTTCAAACCAAAAATACCGAATTTCTCAGGCCTATAGTTTGCACTACGCCTAGGAAACCAATGACCAAAGCACATTCTAAGGCCCACATGCCACAAAAACAAACGATTAGAATGGCTGAGGACATCATTACTTTAATTAGGGGAAAGTTGGCCTTCCCCCTCAAAAAGACCCAAAACTGATTTTCCTTCTGATTGTTCTGATCAGGAATCTGATTACTCTGATCCTACTGATTTCCAAAATATACCCTTATCTACCTATGAGGATTCTGATGCAGAGGATTCCATTCCCTCTGCTTCCCCTCCAGAGGATCTTTCCTTTGGTGAAACCTTGCACACCCTTAGAGAACATTTCCGCTGGGAGAGCCAGGACTACTCCCAGTCCAAAAAGAGACTCAGCACATTTTTAAGCTTGCCTCAGCACAGGCCTCTAGCTATCCCTCCTGTTCTGGAAATTGTAGATGATGTCTTCCTGGAATCCAGCCTTACCCCTGATACCTTGCCTCCAAGCTCCCAAAAAACCTGACCGGTACTATAGAGTGCCTGACTCCCAAAAATTCCTTTTTAGGAATCCTACTGCAGATCCAGAGACCATTTTCCAGGGACCTAAAGGCATTAAGGCTACAACTGCCAAAAATCCTACCCCTTCGGACAGGGATTCCAGGGCATTAGATAGATGGGGAAAAAAGGTATACACCTCTGCTATGCTTGCCATTAGGGCTTTAAATTGCCTGTTTCATATGTTAAAGTATCAGCAGCATATTATGGAGCTAATTAAACAAAAAATGTTGTTGATTCCTGATTGTGCAGAACACAAAGATTTACAAGAGTTAATGCATTCTGCTAACTAAGTTGGTAAACATACTTTGCAATGTGGGTTTGATGCTTTAGAAGCATCTTGCAGGGCTGCTGTCACTGGGTCTGTTCTTAGAAGACATGCTTGGCTTAAGGAACAAAACTTGGTAGATCATGTCAAAGCAAACTTACTGGATCCACCATTAAATCAAGAGCGTCTACTTGGTAATAAAGCAGAAGTCCTCAAAAGAATGGAGGAGAAAGCTAAATCTATGCAAACTGTTAAGGATTTCTTACAAGTACAGCCACCTAGATTCCGTAGGCATTGACCTTCAAAAAAATGGTCTTTTCCAGTCCCTTCCAGGCCTTCTCAGTCCAAACCCAGGGGCAGCAGACCACCAAGACTTCAGTCCCAGGCTATGCACAGATCTAAGCAATGGAGTGCTCCCATGTCCAAAACAGGGAGTAGTAAGCCTCCATCCTTTGGTAAAATTGCATAACGACTTATCCTTAACTCTTCCAAGCCTTGCCCAAGTACTTGCATCTTTAGGAGGAAAACTTGCACTGCATGCCAAAAATTGGCAATACGTTACCAAAGACAAATGGGTCTTGAACATTGTTTCCCAGGGATACAGATTCCAATTACACTTATTCCCATCTATAAGCGGATGTCCAGACCTACCACCAAACCAGTGGGCAGAGGCCCAAAAGCAAGTATTTTCGCTTCTCAGTATCAAGGCTATTCAACCTGTCCCAGCAGAACAAAGGGGACAAGGTTTTTACTCCAGACTGTTTCTTGGCATCCTATCCTGGATCTGACTATTCTCAACACATTTTTGGTGGTTCCAAAATTCAAATTCCTCCTAAGTCTCCTAGATTTAAGTACAGGCTTAATAGGTACTTTGTCATTCAACCCCTTTCCCATGATCCGCTCTCAATTTGACTATCCACTTTGTTTCTTTGGCCTCTGTTCTATTCCTAATATTGCCCATTCTAATGCGTAGTTTTATCTATGATAAAAAATGAAAACTTGCGTGTTGGATCAGTAGCCAACACATGCCTAAACAAAGCACTGATGACCACCTGATGTTGTACCTCATAAAGATGTTCCCTGATATGATGCCTAAGCATCCTATCCATTTTCCCTACATAAAACATGCTGCACACCTGGCACACTGCCAGGTACACTAAATGTTCGGTAGAACAGATACCCCCAACTTTAAAGAAAAACCACCTATTGAAGTCAAGGTGATGGAGCCAGTCCATTGAATTAATATACTCACACTGATTACATTTACCACATGGAATGGTACACCATCGTTCGTGACCCTCGTGCTGAATCATTTTTGGATAACAACGTGTGTTTCAAATTTTTCATATTCTTAAATAAAAAGGTAGGTTTTGGTCCAACTACTTCTCTTACTACCAGGAGCTGCAATCAGGACTGACCAATGTTTCTTATATACATCTAATACAGGTTTAATATTATTAGTGTATCAAACTGGAAGTCTTACTTTAGCTTTCGTGCCCATAATTTGTCCACTGGTAGTTGACTGGGTCTCCCTTTCCGAAAAAAAGAAGTTATGTACTCATCATAACTTTCCATGTTCATTGTCCATCTCGCCCTTCATTCTTACATGTGGGTTCTGAGCCGATCCTCTGCTCCGACTCGACCGATTACAGAAGCTCAAAATCTCTAAGTTGGCTCGTAGAAAGGTAGGTATAAATCTCATCATGCAGTGGTAACAATCCTCAGATCTTGTTTGCTGCTGACTATAATATAAATGAGTTATTCTGTACCCTCAGGAGAAACAATAGTGAAAGGTCTCCAACATAAAGGAAAAGAACAAAAATGTTACTACCAGGTCCTCCAGGATTATTTGGATGGGGGTAGGTAGGTGGGTTTGTAAGAATGAAGGGCGAGATGGACAACAAACATGGAACGTTATGGTGAGTACATAACTTCTTTACGTTATGTTGTCCTATCTTGCCTTCATTCTTACATGTGGGACAGCAGCCCTAGCACCTTTTTCTTGGGTGGCTCACGGGAATACACTTGAGCACTGTGGAACCAAAGGAAGCTCTGTCTCTGGAGGCCAAATCAACTTTGAAACGAGTGATAAAAGTATGTGAACTTGCCCAAGTCACGGCTGCACAAATACTGTCCATTGAAATTCTGGCTTGAAAAGCAGTGGATGTTGCTACTGGCCTGGTTGAGTGACCTCTAACTTTGAAGGGGAGTTCCTTGTTACTGGAGGAGTATATAAAAGTCATGCAATTGGAAAGCCAATTAGATAATGTGATTTTAGAGACTGACATACTCTTTCTTGCCTCTGAAAAGGCTATGAACAACTGATCTGACTTCCTGAAATCTTTAGTTCTGTGGAGATAGAACCTAAGTTGTCTATGCACATCAAGTTGGTGAACTTTGTATTCTGCCTTGTTGGTATGGTTAGGGAAGAACACTGAAAGCTCAATAGATTGGTTAATATTAGATTGAGAGCAAATCTTGGGGACAAAGGACAGGTTAGTTCTAAGCAAAACCCTGTCTTTATGGAAAATCAAATAGTGCAGTTTGACTGAAAGCGCTTGTAGCTCTGAAACTCTTCTAGCTGAGGTTGCAGCTGCCAGAAATATTGCTTTCCAAGAGAGGAACTTTGAACCTTCTTCCACATGCGATCTAAAGTGTGGTGAGGTCAAGTGTGATAGGACAAAGTTTAAGTCCCAAGGAGGAACAGGTTCTTTAAATGGAGGTCTCAAGAAGGAAGTGCCTTTCAAAAAGGCTTTACACAGTCTATATGCCATCAGGTTAGGTGTATGCTGTCCTAAGTGGAAATTGGAGATAGCTGCTAGCTGGATTTTAATTATAGCATCGGCTGAGCCTTGATGGAAGAGTTCCGAAAGGAAATCCAAAACTGAAGAAACTGGGGCAGTGAAGGGTCTATGTTTCTGGTGTGCGTCCAGCAAAAATCTTTTCCATTTACTAGCAAATAGTTTTCTGGTAAAAACCTTATGAGAGGATATCAAAATGTGTTTTACTGCTGGAGTGAAATCCTGAAGCCTGACTAAAGTTGGAAGTGGAGCAGCCAACCAGTCAAGTTGAAGGTGTGGAGAGAAGGATGGTGTGTTCCTAGATGAGGCCAAAGAAAGGGGAACCAAATCTGACGAGGCCAATTATGGAGCAATGAGAATCATCTTGATTTCAAAGGATTTTGCTTTCTGAATGACTTTTGATATGAGGGGAAACGGGGGAAAGGCATAAAGAAATCCCAAGGAACATGTGAACAAGTGCGTCTCTCAATGTCTCATCCAGGGGGGGGGGGGGATTAGGGCAAAGTAGCTGCTGCATTTGGCATTCATAGGAGTGGAAAAAAGATTGCAACAAGGCTAGCCCCATTTGCGGAAGCTCGCTTCTGCTATGTTCTGATTTAGAGACCACTTGTGAAGCATCAATATTGCCCTGTTGAGCTTGTTGGCTATCACATTGGACTTCCCCGGGCTGCACGTTGCTACTAGAAAGCAGTGGGAAGAGATTGCCCACTGCCAAACCCTCAGAGCCTCTCGACAAAGTGGGTTCCTCGCTGTTTGTTTATATATCATACCACTGACATTGCCTGACTGGAATGTAATCGTCCCTAGAGGAAGAGAGTTGTGGAGTGCTTACAACTCCAGAAGTACTGCTCTCATCTCTAGAACACTGATGTGCAAATGGGCCTCGTGTTCTTGCCATACGCCTGAGACTGTCTTTCCCAGGTAATGCCCCCCCCCCCCCCCATGTGGGAAAGCATTCGTGGTCACAGTAGCAACAAGTTGATGTGGAACGAATGGTCTCCCGATTGTTAACTCGTTGGATTGAATCCATCAACGAAGATCCTTCTTGCAAGATTCTGTTGTTATGATTAGGTGAAATAGAGGAATTTCCTGAAGTGACCACTGGGAGAATAGTAACCACTGTAGAATTCTCATATGCATCCTAGCTAAGGGAATGAGGGTTATGGTTGAGGCCATTGTTCTCAGCAGTTTGAGCACTATCTTTGCCTTGGGAAGAAGAAGTAATATCTGCTGTTTGAGATTCGCAATTCTGTCGTGTGTTAAGGCGAGCCATCATCGAAACAGTGTCTATTTCTGTGCCTATAAAGGTAATATGTTGACAGGGCAACAAGGCACATTTTTGCAAGTTTATTGTAATGCCTAGCTGAGCACAAATTTGTAGGGTCATGTGTCTGCCCTGTTGAAGTAGATGCTTGGTACCAGTTGTCCAGGTACGGAAACACTCTGAATCCAAGACGTCTCAAGTGAGCCATTACTACTGCCATGCATTTGGTGAACACTCTGGGGGCTGTAGTTAGACCAAAGGGCAGAGCACGAAACTGATGGTGACTGGCTCCCAGACGAAAGCGCAAGTGACTCCTCAATGCTCTGTCCATTTTTATGTGGTAGTACACATCTCGGAGGTCTATCAAGCACATCCAATTGCTTTTCCCTAAAGAGGGAAGTATCGACTGTAGTTTCACCATTCAGAACTTGGACTTCTTGACTGATTTGTTTAGTCTGCTGAGATCCAGTATGGGCCTCCAATCCCCTGTTCTTTTTGGTACTAAAAAGAATCTTGAGTAAGTTCCGAATCCTATTTGGTCTGCGGGGATGGTTTGGATGACTCTTTTGTTTAGCAACTTTTGGATTTCTATGGTTGCTTGATCCCTGAGATTGGGTGGAACATCCGGAATTGTTCTGGTTCGAGGAGGGGGTAGGAAAAGGGTATGGAGTATCCTCTGGATATTATGTTTTGTACCCACTTGTCTTTTGTGATGTTGTGCCAGGCTTTTGGGTACAAAGATAAACAACCCCTGACTGGCTTCAGAGTAGCACAGTCGGGCCTCCTTTCAGGAGCACTGATAGGGATGTCCACGAAATGAATCACAGTCACCCTGGTTTTGCAGGCCCCTTCTGCCTCTAGGATGGGCATTTACCATTATTTCCTCCCCCTCTGCCCCTGGGGAAGGAATCACATTGTGCATCTGGGAAAACTCTCTGGGATTTCTTGAACCACATCTTACTGCCTTTCTGCCTTTTAGGGTAGGGTTTTGAAGGGACAGAAAAACGTACTCCAATGGCAGAGAGAGAGTTTTCCCCTCCTGCTCGCATCTGGTGAGTGTATCCTTAACTTTTGGTCCAAAAAGTGAGGAACTGTCAAAAGGGGCAATAGTGAAGTTAGACTTAAAGGGTTCCGCAAAGTTACACAAGTGCATCCAGGAGCATCTCCTAAGGGAAACTCCTGAACCTGGTGCCCTACCTGCTCCATCTGCTGCATACGATATCAGTTTCATGGAGGAATTCACTATAGAGTTTAAGGTGGATAACTGAGTGGTAACCTTTTCTAGTACCCCTGCAGTTGAAGTACCTTGTAGAGTACCTCCTAGTTCCTTCAAGAGATCTCTCTGAAGCCTTGTAAAATGGGTAAGATAATTCAGCAATCTAAGGGTAAAAGCCGCTGAAGAAAAAACACGCTTCCCATATCTGTCCATCATTCCAGACTCTGTTTAGCGGATGGACAGATGAGGATGTCTCTGCAAGCTCCTTCTTGGTGGCTGCTGCCACCACCATAGCATCTACCAGCACATCTTTAGTCAAGAAATCTTTTTCCTTGGGGACTGACAAAAACTTGTTTGGCCTCCTAGGGACTGGTTCCATCATGTCAGGTGATTCCTACGTCTTTCGACTGACCAAGTCCATGAGCTCGTCGAAAGGCAGAGACACCCAAGAGGCTGAAGGTTGAGATCCGAAAGCCTTCAGGTACACAACTCCTCATCAGAAGGGGTGATGGTAGTCCAGCCGCCTCTCTGTTTCAGGATCTCAAGGATATTTGCAAAGGAGATATCTTCAGAGGACGACCGTGGGGACCCTTCTGACTCCTCGAGGTCAGTGTCAGAGGTGACAGACTCATCAGGGGAGTCTACATTCTTCCTCTTGCATGTTTTCTTCCAAGGGGGATCTTCAGAAGGGTATTTTGGGGAGGTCTCGGAAGAATGGGGATCACCCAGAGGGTGTTCCTGAGGTTGCATATCTCTGCTGTCCTGTGGATAGGGTGGTGCCAAGACAGAAGCCGGTTCTTTTGGGGGAAGAACATCAGCATCCTTGCGTAGAGCTTTAGATTTGGCCAGCACGCTCATCAGCTCGAAGGCCATCTCCCCCAATTCCGGGGACACCACTGGTTCCGAAGAAGCAGAGATAGCCCCCAGTTCCAGGGAGATTGGCTTTGGAGCCAATGTAGGAGCCAAACTCAGTCAAGCCGACGCACAGAGAGGTAGACTTGGAACCAAAGCAGTTCGGGTCCGAGAATCTCCCTCGGGGCCGACCGGTGAACTTCAGCTCCTAGACACTATGGATGGCACAGAGAGTGTTGGAGCAGACATCGGTTCCAGTAAAGCCTCATGGGGTGCCAGAGCCGAAGGTTCTACTGCAAGCAGCACTGGATATTCTGGATCTGATAGACCGGTATGGCTCGGAGGAGGAACAGCAGTGGATGTAAAAGATTTGGATGGCTCCAAAGCCAGCTGGGCAGGAGCTTGAGAGCAAATTTGCCAGCCCCGTCGCCTTCAAAAGTCTGCACACCACCCTCTCCACATCTTCATTCAATAGGCTCCTAGAGGACCTGGAGGAAAGGGTTGGAGAGTGAAATCTTGGAAAATAGGTGATCCCAGAGTAGGGAAGACTGGTGGAATATCTGTTGACTGACTCCGAGCGGAAGAATCCTTTTCAGCTCCGAAGTTCTTGGGGCCGATATAAGCATGTCAACTGTAATAACCTCAGTCAGCTCCAAAGGCAGTGGAGCCGATGAGATGGAAGTCTTAGTAGTTTTTGGTATTTTCTCAGGAGGTCCACATTTCTCAGAGGACACTGGAGATGGCCTTTTAATAGTCTTTTCTTTCCGGCTAGAGGGAGACTTTGTAGATTGTGAGGAAGAAGGAGACCTTTCAAAATCAATTTGTTTTTCCTTTCTTGAAGGACTCGAGCTAAATGAGTGACAAAAGGTACAAGTCTCTTGTAAGTGAATGGCCCCTAAACAGTAGACACATACACTATGCCCTTCTGTTATGGACATTTTCTGAGTACATTTTTGACATTTCTTAAAACCTGAAGTTTTATGATCCTTCTCTTTAGACTCCTTAGACATAACTGTTGCACTGTAAGCAAAAGTAGAAATGCGCTATAAAGGTATAAAAAGGAATTAGTTAGGTCCTCTAACTAAAACAGACCTTAACTACTGGGAGGAGGAGAAAATAACACCATACTAAAGATGTGTAAATGTCAAGGAAAGGACTAGGTTCTCTAACTTAAACGGGCCTAACCCTGCCAAGAATGGGAAAGGAACACACCACTAGAAAAAAACTCTCTAATAAATGACTGGCAAATAGGTTTATCTAATGGGAAAAACACACCACACTATAAATAGAAAAAAGGCAAGATCAATAGAGGACTAGGTCCTCGAACTTAAAACGGGCCTAGCCCATAGAAACAGTTAATTAAGTTACCTAAGCCTAGACAAACATACACACAGGCAGAAAGCTAATAAAAAACTGACTAAAATATAGTAAGTCCTACAATGTAAATACACACTTATCAAACATGTAAATACACACTTATCAAACCTAGTAAAGTGCCGACAAAAGGGCTCAACAAGAAGAAAAGTACAGTTTTGTACCTACCATAAATGTAGATGTTCGAGTGCTAATACAGCTGCAGTCATAACAGATGGGTTCTCCTGCTTTCAGGCGGGTCCTCGGTCGGCCGAATTCCAAAGTCTAGGTCCGGCGTCGGTTGTCATCGCTTCTTCCCTGACGTCAGTGCGCCAGGGGTATAAAAGAACCAGCCGACGCCATTTTCTTCAGTATTTCTTGCCCCAGATGTCAGGTGCCCCCAGAAGGAAGGCAATACATAAATTTGTGTAATAAAGCAATGCAATAAAATCAAAACACAGTAGTTGCAAGCAAATACACCATAAAAGAATACCCCAATCAGGTTGTATGAGGAGGTGTTAGCCAATAGGCCTGTCCCAAGAGGGGAAGGAGGGAGGGAAACCTGGACTGCAGCTGTATTACCACTCGAACATCTACATTTATGGTAGGTACAAAACTGTACTATGTTCATCATGCATACAGCTGCAGTCATAACAGATGGGTAGAATCCCAAAGCTAAGAAAGGGGTGGTAGGCACTAGGTGGAACTAGGAGGAGCCAGAATGCCCTGCAAGACTGCAGTGGCAAAGCCTGCTCTAGTTTTGGAGTATAATGGTAGGTGGTAGTGCTTGGAGAAGGTATGCACAGAACTCCAAGTGGCTGCTTCCAAAATATCTTTGGTAGGAACTCCTCTGAGGAAAGCTGCAGAGGTAGCTGTGGCCCTTGTGGAGTGAGATCTGATGCCTGCAGGTATTGTTTTACCATGAAAAGAGTAACAAAAGCTTATGCAGTGGGCTATCCATTTTGAGATTGTCTGTTTGGAAATTGGCTTCCCTTGAGCTCCTATAGCATAGGACACAAAGAGCTGTTCTGATTTTCTGAAAGGCTTTGTTCTGTCCAAATAATAACGCAGCTGTCTGTGGATGTCCAAGGAATGTAGTAGTCTCTCCCCTTTGTTTTGAGGATTAGGTTAAAAGGTAGGTAAGTGTATAGCCTGATTTAAAGCTACCCTGGATACCACCTTTGGCATAAAGGACGGGTTGGTTCGTAAGGAAACTCTGTCCTGATGGAAGATGATAAAAGGCTGCACAGCCATGAGGGCTTGTAGTTCCGATACCCTACGAGCTGAGGTGATAGCCAGAAGGAAAGCTGTTTTCCAGGACAAATATTGCAAATCTGTTGAGGCAGCTGGCTCAAAAGGAGGCAAGGTCAGCTTTTCTAGAATGAAATTGAGATCCCAAGCAGGTATTGGTAGTTTCCTTGGGGGTTTTATATTCTTAGCCCCTCTGTAAAGGTGGATCAGTGTTGTATTCTGCAGAAATGGCTGAGGCATGGATTTTGATGGAGGAGAATGAAAGTCCACTGCTTAGCAGCTCAGCTAGATACTGTAATATTTGAGGTAAATTCAGTTTTCCAGGATTCTGGCCCTTTTTCTCATTCCAGGCACAAAACTGTTTCCATTTTGCGGAGTAAGCTTTTCTAGTAGACGGCCTTCTGGCCTCCAAAATGACATCCTGCACCTCCTTGGAGAGTAGGGTCTGTTGTGATGTTAAGGAATCTTCCATGTGGCCAGACTGAGTGTTTTCAGCTGACTGTGAAGAGTTTTGAAGCTGTGCTGAGTGAGAAGAAGAGGCATTAGAGGTAGGGTCCATGGAGGGGAATGCGTCAGGCTCCTCAGGAGTGGGTACCAGTGCTGTCTTGGCCAGTCTGGAGCAATGAGAATTATCTGTGGTCTGTCTGCTATGGTTTTTAATAGAACTTTGGGCAGCAGAGGAAGAGGTGGAAAGGCATAAACTGTCATTGTTGTCCAACTGAAAGAGAGAGCGTCCACTCTCCAGGCCTGTGGATGAAAAGTCCTTGAGCAGGATTTTGTCAATTGGTGATTTTTGTGGGAGGCAAAGAGATCCATGTCTGGCCTTCCCCATGCTTGAATTATCTCTGTAAAAACTTGAGGATGCAACTTCCATTCGTGTGGATCTGTCATATTTCTGCTTAGGTTGTCTGCCAGCGTGTTTTCCTTGCCTGGCAAGTACTGTGCTTGAAGTTCGATTTGTAATTCCAGGGCCATGTTCCAAAGTGACATGGCCAGCCTGCATAGGGGGTATGAATGGGTTCCTCCCTGTATGTTTATGTACCACATTACTGTGGTGTTGTCTGTCCTTATCAATAGTTGACCTGGATGCAGAAGGTCTTTGAAAGCTATAATAGCATTTATTACTGCTAGCATTTCCTTTTGATTGATGTGAAGGTGCTTTTCTTTTTGGGACCATTTGCCCTGAATGCACCGATCTGTCATGTGCGCCTCCCAGGCGTAGTCCGAGGCGTCTGTTGTGATGACTTGATTTGCTTGAGGCTTGCAGAATGGGAGGCCTGTGTTTGTTTGGCATGCTTGAGCCCACCACAGAAATTCCTTTTGAAGACATGGAATTAGTGGTATTATTGTTTCCAAACTGTGGCTGTGTTGAGACCATAGGTTTTTCAGGTACCATTGAAGTTTCCTCATATGCAGCTTTGCACATGGGATTAGTAGGATGCAAGATGCCATGAATCCCAGAGCCTGCAGGATTTTCCTTCTGTCAGCCTGGTGAAATTTGCTAGTTTTCTGAAGTATTGAGTTAGTTGCCCCTGCTTCTCTGGCGTGAGGTAGGCCATCTGGGTGTTTGTGTCCAAGTTGGCACCCAGGAAAATTATTTTCTGGGAGGGTATTAGCCTTGATTTCTTTTTGTTGACTGTGTATCCCAGAGAAATCAACAATATTATTACAAAAAAAACCAAAAAGGACAAAAGTCAAGCTGTAGGTTTCAATAAAGGCTGTCCTCCTCTATGCCAAAAAACGAACTGGCCACGCAATTAGTCAAACACCAAGCACTTTAATCTTGCCAATGCAGAACACAGAACACAGAACACAGAACCAGTGTAACAGTAAATTAAATTAAGATTGAGCGCGCTTTCGTCTCATATCGTGAGACTTCTTCAGAATCTACAGATCAACACCTAAACTACTATATATATATATATATATATACACACTATCTAATACAATAATTATTTGATTACTTAATAATATTATAAACTTCAATCATTCCTAGATAATATTAACTGCTGTGTATACATGATAAAAAAATGACATGGAAACCACAATTCACAAACTGTAATGCATGTATATTATGAATAAATAAGTAATGAACATTTAAACAACCATCAATATAATTTGTATTTAAAAATTAATTAAATACTTAAGTTATATAAAACACCTATTTCAATACATACAGTTAAAACCAATTTAAAAAACTTTGTTAAAACAACAATACATATATTGAATGTGGGCAAAAAATCAATGTTGAAAACCACATAAAATGTATAATTAATTAATATAATAATTTTGGGTATTGGAGGTAGTAAAACAAAAGGAAAGGAAAGGGGACTGGGAAACCCTTTTGGAATACCGAGAGATGATATGGCAGATGAGACGAGATTCTTGTGTATATCCTGGTATGAACGATCATATTTCAATAAAACCTGCCTTAAAAATGATAGCATCTAACTATGGTAGGAAATAGACATGATCCAGTATTACAATTCTCTGGGTATTTTGGTTGCAGTTTCACCATTACCATATAGCTATAGCCTGAGGGGAAAGAGCAAAGTACATTGGAGTATATTTTAACATTACAGGTAAATATACCCTTTATCATTTTATATTAGCAATTTCTTTTCTCAAGAGGATTTTTTTGAGACTACATGGTTGTTATGGTATATACAATTATCAATTAATTATATATTAAATTTAAATATATTTTTTATATATAATTATATAATTACTAGTTTTTCATATATATATTTATGGAGAAAACGTAATACCAGCAAGTGGTTTTACATAACAGTTTTTTATATAATATACATATACATATATATATATATATATATATATATATATATATATATATATATATATATATATATATAGGTGAGTTAAACAAGACTGGATAGGCTTACATGTATATGTGTATATGTATATTTTTTGTTCATAGGACAGTTGGTCCATTATTTAATTATACATATTAATTATACATTTTATGTGGTTTTCAACATTGATTTTTTGCCCACATTCAATATATTTATTGTTGTTTTAACAAAGTTTTTTAAATTGGTTTTAACTGTATGTATTGAAATAGGTGTTTTATATAACTTAAGTATTTAATTAGTTTTTAAATACAAATTATATTGGTTGTTTAAATGTTCATTACTTATTTATTCATAATATACATGCATTACAGTTTGTGAATTGTGGTTTCCATGTCATTTTTTTATCATGTATACACAGCAGTTAATATTATCTAGGAATGATTGAATTTTATAACATTATTAAGTAATCAAGTAATTATTGTATTAGATAGTGTGTATATATATCTATATATAGTAGTTTAGGTATTGATCTGTAGATTCTGAAGTCGTCTCACGGTATGAGACGAAAGCGCTCTCAATCTTAATTTAATTTACTGTTACACTGGTTCTGTGTGCTGTGTTCTGTGTTCTGCGTTGGCAAGATTAAAGTGCTTGGTGTTTGACTAATTGCGTGGCCAGTTCGTTTTTTGGCATAGAGGAAGACAGCCTTTATTGAAACCTACAGCTTGACTTTTGTCCTTTTTGGTTTTATTTGTACAGGGTACGTGTACCCAGGTGCTGTGTGTAATATTATTACAAAAGCCAGATGTTTCAGAAGTATGTGTTTGCTGTCCGCTTGGATCAGGCAGTCGTCCAGATATGGGTATATTTGTATCCCTTGAAGTCTGCAGTAGGCAATTACTGATGCCAGGCATTTCGTGAATACTCTGGGCGCAGTAGAGAAGCCAAAGGGCAACGCAGAGAATTGATAATGGGTTGAACCTGCAAGAAATCTGAGGTATCTTCTGCAATTTTGTCTGATTGGGACATGCAGGTATGCCTCCTTGAGGTCCAATGTTACCAGCCAAGACTCCTTGCCCAGCATGGGAAGAAGCTGCTGTAATGTGAGCATCTTGAATTTTGGTACGAGTAAAAATGTGTTTAGGATGGATAGGTCTAAAATAGGTCTCCAATCTTTTCCCTTCCTTGGTACCAGGAATAGTCTGGAATAAAAACCTTGACCTTGTTCATGAGTAGGTACCTCTTGAATAGCTTTCATGTCCATGAGATCTGAAATTTGTCTTTGTGCCTCTGCCCTTTGATTGTGTGGCAGGTTTGGCATGCCTCTCATTTTTGGAAGGGTGTGAAAATGGAATCTGTAGCCTCTGTTTATAATGTCCAGGATCCATTTGTCTTTTGTGACAATATGCCAATTTTTTGAAAATAATGCCAGTTTTCCACGGGTGCTGCCATTTGAGCCTTGCTTGGCATGCAAAGGGGAAAGCCATTGGGCTTGCTTTCTGAATGGCTGCGAACTATCCTCACCACCTCTTTGTGTAGGAGCTTGCCATTGTCTGCCCCTAAACGATCCTTGAGATTGCCCTCTGCTCCTCGGGCGCCTGTATCTACCTCTTTGGGGTCTGTCCGTGGCTGGAAAGGACCAATTTTCTGAAGGCCAATTTCTACTGAAACGTGGAGGTTGTACCTGTAGAAAATCTTTCACTGTTTGCATTGATTTAGCCTTTTCCTCCATTTTCTTTAATACCTCCTCAGCTTTAACACCAAACAATACATCCTTTTGAAGAGGGGCATCTAGTAATTTAGCTTTGACATGATCTGGTAAGGTTTGCTCCTTGAGCCAGGCATGTCTACGTATGACTGATACTGTAACAGCAGCTCTACATGAGGCCTCTAGAGCATCAAAACCACATTGCAAGGTATGTTTACCCACTTGTTCTGCACTATGCATCAAATCCTGCAACTCCTTCAAGTCTGGTTGTTCAGGTTGTGACATTTTGCTTCTCAACTGTGATAACAGAAACTGTTGGTACTTTAGCATATGGAACTGGCAGTTTAATGCCCTCATGGTTAAGGTGGCGAGGTGTATACCTTTTTCCCCACCTTTCTAAGGATCTGGAATCTCTCGGAAGGTAATGGGTTTTAGCAGTGGAGGCCTTAATTCCCTTGGGGCCCTGTGAGATAGTTTCTGGGTCAGCCGCATGGCTTTTGTATAAAAATTGGTGCGAGTCAGGAACCCGGTAGTACCTGTCAGGCTTGACTGGGGCTGGAGGTAAAGAACCCGGGTTAAGGCAGGCCTCAGAGTACACATCATCTAGTATGTCTAAGACAGGAGGTATAGCCAGAGGCCTGTGCTGAGGTAGCAAGAGAAAATCCCTAAGCCTTTTCTTGGAATCTGAGTACTCTTGGCCTTCCCAGTGGAAGTGTTCCCTTAAGGTATGCAAGGTTTCCCCAAATGAGTAATCCTCTGGGGGGGAGACAGAGGGAATGGACTCCTCAGCATCAGAATTTTCAAAAGGGGAGTAAGAATGTTCCTGTTCATCAGAGTACTCTGAAATAATGGAGGCCTGGTCAGAGGAGGGGGATTCTTCCTCCACTCTGGGCCTTTTGTCCGGGGGGGGGGGGGGGTTGAGAACCCCTGATAAGAGTAATCAAATCCTCAGCCATTTTAAGCATCTGTTTTTTAGGCATGGGGCCTGGAGAAGGGCCCTGTGGAGCTTGTCTCTTAGAATGCATGGCTGCTTTAGACTTAGTGAAAGCCTTGATAGAAAAAGAAGAGGAAGGTCTGAAGACACCTTGAGAGGAGGCAGACCTGTCTACATTTTGAGATTCACCACCAAGAGTGGCTTCGAATCTGTAGTCGGGTGTGGGCCGAGGAGCCTGCGACCTGGCACAGAAGACACCGCCAATGAAGTGTCGTGGGTAGGCAGGGGCTGCGTAGGCACCTCGCTGAGAACCGGACCACCTGTAGTCGGCTTTGGCTTGGTGTCGGTAGAGGCCATGGACCTCGTGTGTCGGTCCTTATCTTTGCATTTTTTTAGACAAAACTGGAGTAGGAGTATCCGACGACATAATATAGTTAAATTTTTTGCCAAAATAGTGATGGGCAAACTCCGACGCTTAATGGTGCGTTTGTTGAATGTAGCACAAAAACGACAGACCGAGACGTCGTGGTCTGGGCCTAAGCAAGGAATGCAGAGGGAATGAAAATCCTTATGCGGTATTTGCTTCCCACAAGAAATACAATTATTAACTGTCTGACATCGGTCTGAGGCAAGAAAAGTTTCAACGGGTACTTAGCTTTCAAGAAGACTTTGGTTGCAAAATTTTCGTAATTTCAGGAGCTGGCTGACCGGCACTTGTGAACTGCTTCTGCTTCGGGCACCGCGCGGCAAGAAAGACTGAAGAAAATGGCGTCGGCTGGTTCTTTTATACCCCTGGCACACTGACGTCAGGGAAGAAGCGACGACAACCAACGCCGGACCTAGACTTTGGAATTCGGCCGACCGAGGACCCGCCTGATGGCAGGAGAACCCATCTGTTATGACTGCAGCTGTATGCACGATGAACATCAGCAAATTCTAAACAGAAACAATCTAAACTACCCTATGGGATACTAACAAAACACGTCGGCCAAACAGCTGACAAACCAGCGACAACTATTTAACAATACCCAAGATTAACTATTATATATTATTATTCTATCTAAAAAAAACAAGCTATATATGCGAAAACACACAAGAAAAGGTTTAACTTAGCCATGGCCAAGAAGAGCACTTCTGAACTTGTAAAGTGGCATATGAGGTCTGAGGATTGTTACCACTGCATGATGGGATACCTACCTTGCCATGAGCCAACTTATAGACTTCGAGCTTCTGTAATTGGCCGAGTTGGAGCCGAGGATCGGCTCCGAACCCACGTGTAAGAAAGAAGGCAAAATAGGACAACATAACATATAAGGTTTCACTATGGTATTCCTCATATCCTTAGCCTCTGACAATCTCAGAAACTCTCCCCTTCCTGTAGCCTCTATGCACAAATTTCTTTTCTAACCCATTACGCTTCTGATTGAACACTACTGTGTCAGTGCTGAGACAAGACACCCTCGTACTCTGGCATTTCACGATATTATCAAAAACATGGTTAGGATGCATACTAGACCTAGTTAATAGTGTGTTCCTATACCATTCTTTCCTATGTATCATGGTGTTAACCTGACCTTCCTAATTTACATAGATCCTAACATCCAAAAAATCTATAGTGCATGTGGAGTGGTTCATGGTGAACCATAAGAAAGTTGTGGACTGATCTAAATAATGATGGAAGTCAACAAGCTAAGCCACCGTATCCTTCCAAACGAAAAACAAGTCATCCACAAATCTCCTATAAAAGTCCACTAGATGTTTGAACCATCCATCCAATACATATTCCTTCTCCCAAGCAGCCATAACCAGGTTGGAGTAGCTATTGGCACATGAAGTGCCCATAGCCAAGCCATCCCTCTGTAAATAAATTTGTTGATCAAAAACAAAAATATTGTTTTCCAAAATAATTTCCATCAGAAATGTATAAAATTCTATAGTTTTATTGTCCAAGGTGGCCTGGGTTCTCAGAAACTGTTCCAACATCTCAACACCTTTATCATTAGGAATTTTATTAAAGAGAGGTTGGACGTCCATGATGACTATTATGTCCCTCCACCCATCACTCCTCTCCCTAAAATATTCAAATAAGCTCTGAACGAAATCCTTACTGTCTTTGAGTACTGTCACACATTTGTCCAAAAAGGGCCTCAATTTATTTTCCATGAAAATACACAGAGGCTCAGTGGACCACCGCCCTCTCGCAATAATTGGTCTCATGGGGGGATTCTCACCATTCTTATGTATTTTCGGTAATCCCTGTATAATGGGAATAACAGGTTCCGAGACAACAAAATAGTGATACAAACTCAATTCACACATCCTTAACATAAGACACTCTGTCAAAGCATCATTTATCATTCAAATCATCAAATCAACATCTTCGGCACTGATCTTCCTATATACTGTATTCATCCTCCTCTAAAAGCTCTTCCATCTTAGTACAATAGAACACTCTTATCCATTATTACAACAAGCCTGCCTTTATCAGCTGGGCATATACATATATTATTGTAATTCTGGAGATCTTGTAAAATCTTAATTTCCTGCTTACTCATATTGAAAAATTTCCTTTACCAAACATTTGATTCTTATAAAACAAATCATACATATCTTCCACGCAAAGTTTTTCAAATATAGTTAAAGCAGCATTATTATTTGGTATAAAAGTACTTGGCTTGGAAAATCTGTCAAAAGGCTTTTCTCTCAAGGTCAAACTGAAAAACAGTATAACTAGGGAGGTGTCACCTTTGCATGGAAGCACAGGGAATAAGTGAATGTTTTTAATATTAAGTCTGAAGGCAAGCGGAGGACAGTGACTTAGATACTAGTTTGTAAGTCAAGTTAACAAGCAAAAGAGTAGCGAAGCATGAAGCCAATTTAATTGTGCAAGAATAAAGAAATGCTGCTACTTTTAAGAGGACCGAGAGAGAGAGAGAGAGAGATACTGTTATCGACCTGAACATAAAACTATTACAGAAGCAAGCACAGCATGCTTACGTGGTGCACTGTGCAATGCCCAAAATGTCATCTCTTAACTTTAAGTTGAAAACAATATTAAAAAAGTTAAAACAGTTAAGCTACAGCACTTCAACTGTGACCACAAACAATGCTTATACTGCAGTCCCACACAATGACAGCTTCTGGAGTATATAAAAGTCTTTATACTGAAGTCAAAAGCTCTTCTATTCAAACTCTTAAAAGCTGCTTGCTACAAATGTAACAAACAGCTTGCTACAGTTACATGCACTGAGAGCTTTAGGCATGGCCACAAATACAGTATTTGCATTCATAAATGAATGCAGGCGCCATAGTTCTCAACTGTCCAGAATTTTGACAAATGGCCATGATTTTTGATTTTGCTTTATATTTTAATATCTTAACCCCCCCCCCCCAAAAAAAAAATCCTAAATCAAAAGTCAGTCAATGCTTGATAAAACTTCATACAAAAAATTGAAGTTCAGGGACCCAACCTCTTTTCTCAAAACAAAAAAACTTCCCAACAAATGGAGCAACCTCAGCTATGGTGCTCCTAGGGCCAGAGAAATATAATCTTACAAGTGTAAGATGCCTGCCTTCTGATTACCCGCCTTATTTAAATCACAGAAGTGAAAGGATAATACTCATTTGGGACTCGAACCTAGGACATCCAGAACACCATGCTGGTGTCACTGCCAAATGGAGCCACAAGAACCTCTGGACAGTTAGCTGCTGAATTTTCTCTTTAAAGCCTTATCCTTTCAGCTAGGAAGCACTAAATGTTAAATAGCAATTTAAAAAGAAAGAGGCTATATATTAATGCAGAAAACTGATACAGATTATGAATAAGAATTAATTACATACAACATGTTAAGAGACTGTTAACCCAGTCAGTACTGGGCTACATCATTTGGATAATTACGGAAAAATGAGAAAAAAAGTCAGTCTACAAGCAACTGACAAGAGTTTAAGGCACCATGCATGCATACTGCTTAATTTGTGGAAATTAGACTCAAGAGGAAAATAAAAAAACTATTACACTTGAAAACATGTCTCTCACAAAAACAGAGAAAGCCATCCCAAATTGCAGCTAGTGCTGTCCTTTCAATTCTGTGATTTGAGCAGTGTTTAAGCAAAGGGCTTTCTCTGTATTTGTCTATATGCATTTGTCATTCTTATTTAAGAGAACTTCAAACCAAAAGCTCGAGAGAGACTAATGAGACCCTTTAACGTACAAAGAAACGTCTGGAAGAAGTTAATTCAAACTGACAATATTTCATTGCAGAAAATTCACATACCTGTGCATTGCATTTTCTACAACAAATGAATCACAGTGAGGCCTGACAAAAGTTTTGTATGTCAACTACACTGAATCAACCAAAAGAAAATTGTAGAACTGATGGTAAACTCCACAAACAGCCAAACATGGAAACTCAATCCACTCTACTCCAAAGACGACAGTATATACATGGCATGACACACTTTAAAGGGTGGAGGACATGCCTTAAGGTACATGGAGGTGCAAACTAGATGTATTAATGAAAGGAATAAACATTGTACTTGTGGGGGGCAATGCCCATAATTAATCAAGTACTGGAGCAAATAATTCTGCAGTAGCCAATATCCACATGCCTACAAAATGCTTGATAAAATTTTATATTTTAAGGTTCTCACCCAAGAGCAGACATTTTACTATAATGTCCACTTATAGTCATAACATTAGTCTGAGATGACTGAAAGACATGTGCTGTCTTAAAGGCCAGTTACAACCAAACTGAAACAAGCCAAAAGATCAGCCAGCAAAGGCATACTGGCAACCCTTAAAAAGTAAACCTCTCTCAGTCTAATTAATAGATACTGATTTCTTGCCCCTGCCCCCAATGACGACAAATCTTGGGGTGGGGGGTCAGTTTCAAACAAGTTGTGATCATACATCAGGCCAAAGCCTTTTCACCAATATTTAGCTTTTTAAAAATGTTTTTTGCTTCCCCACCTGCCCACAATCACTTTTCCTCCAGTGGGTCTGGAGACCATTCATTCTCTTGACGCTGACAATATGGTCACGGTCATTGGTGACAGTCAAATTGAGAGAGTCATCATCCAGGCAGGCAGGCTGTTTTGTATGATGACCATCTGCAGCTCATAAGCCATCCCTACAGCAATCCCAATCCATTTTCCAACCAAGAGAATCACCCACTACCTGTCACTAGGCATATCCACTAGCAGCCCATTGATCCACAGGTGATAACAGATAACAACTACAGTCTCTCAGAGCCTTAAAGACCACCAAGTAACTTGCCACTCTTATATGATTCTCTCTCCAGCCCAGCTCCAAGGGTCTGCAAGGAAGGCTTCACACCAACACAGCTAGCCATTTTCTAATTAAATCCTAACCTTACTAACTGGTGGCTGATGCGAATAGTAGCATCACTGTGAGAGGCCGCCTATGCTCTTGACTATATGTGTGTACCCAGTCCAAACGCAGAAAGCTACCATCACTGCCTTGGGTGTGCCAAGCCCATATCCCTGGTATTTGGCTGTATCTTCATTGTTGGCAAACCACTGTTTGCTAGCAACAGGCAGTCAGCTAGACCACCATTTCTCCTCCTGACGATAAACAAGTCAGTGTGAAGACACTCAGCTGCCCTCACGTGTCCAAGCCACTAACAGAAAGTACAGTTGTGTACACTTACCATAAATGTAGATGTCTGAGTGTATTCATTGTTGCAGTCATCACATTTAGGTTATCTGCCTGCAGGTAGCCCTCAGTCGGCCTGAATATTTGGATTTGGGTTGATTCCCAAAGCTGAGGATGGGTGGAGGTAGTTAATAAGCATTAGGGTTGGCAATCAGGCCCTGTAAGACTGCTGTGGCAAATCCAGCTCTGGATTTAGAAAAGACAGGTAAATGGTAATGCTTGGTGAAAGTGTATACAGAGTTCTAGGTTGCAACTTCCAGGATGTCCCTGGTAGGAACTCCATGGAGAAATGCTGTAGAGGTTGATGTAGCCCTAATGGAATGTGTTCTGATCCCCTGTGGGGTAGGTTTACTATGGTGTTTGTAGCAGAAATGGATGCAGTGTGCTACCCATTTAGAAATGGTTTGCTTTGAAATGGCCTTGCCCTCTGCAGCAAAGCTGACTAGCAGCTGGTCAGATTTTCTGAGAGGCTTAGTCCTGTCCAGATAGAACTTAAGCTGTCTGTGCACGTCCAGGGAGTGCAGGATACTTTCCCCTTTACTCTGAGGGTTAGGGAAAAGGTTAGCAAATGAATGGACTGGTTTAAAGCCACACTAAATCCCACCTTGGGTATAAAAGATGGGTTAGTCCTGAGGGAAACCCTGTCCGCATGGAAGATAATGAAGGGTTCCACCGCAATAAGGGCCTGCAATTCAGACACTCTTCTTGCTGAAGTGATGGCTAGAAGTAAAGCTGTTATCCATGAGAGGAATTTTAACTTTGCTGTAGCAGCAGGTTCAAAGGGTGGAAGCGTGAGCTTTTCCAATACAAAGTTAAGGTCCCAGGCTGGAGTAGGAGCTCTACTGGGGGGGTTCTTAAATTTTTGGCTCCTCTCAGGAACTGTTTGACCAGAGGATGAGAGAAGAGGGGTGGGCTCAGTATTATAATTAGCTGAGATGGCAGAGGCATGAATTTTAATTGAAGAGAAGGATAGGCCTTTGTGGAGCATTTCTGTTCAGTAATCCAGTATATGAGGTAAGATGGGCACAGTTGTGTCCATTCCCTGAGACTGGCTCCAGGAACAGTATCTTTTCCACTTTTCCGTATAGGATTTTATAGTACTAGGCCTCCTTGCCTCAAGAATGACATCCAACACCTGCTTACTGTGGGGGTTGCTGGTAATGAGTTCACGGGTTGAGCCAGGCTGCTAGGTTCAGGGTCTGTAGCTGAGGGTGCAGAATCTGTCCCGCCTGCTGGGACAGCAGGGAAGGAGTCTGAGGCAGGTGCCATGGTGGCACTAGCGTCAGACTGTGCAAAAGAGGGTATCAGTGCTGGCGTGGTCAGTCATCTGCAATCAGGATAGTCCTTGGCTTGTCCTGTTTGATCTTTAGTAGAACCTAGCTCGAGAGGCTTTCCCGGGTAAAGGACAGGGCCATCCACTTTCCAAGCTTGGCTGTGGGGAGTTCTGGTGCAATATTTGCTCAATTGATAGTTCTGAGGGGAAGCAAAGAGGTCCACCTCTGGTGCACCACACAAGTTCCTCAAAAACTTGAATATTTTGGGTTCCAGTTTCCACTCGTGTGGGTCTATGAGATTTCTGCTCAAGTCATCTGCCAGTGAATTTAGTTTGCCTGGCAGGAATTGAGCTTGCAGGTGCACTTGGTTGCTCAAGGCTGTGTTCCACAGAGCCATGGCTAATCTTCAGAGTGGGTAGGAATGGGCTCCCCCCCTGCTTGTTTATGTACCACATAACTGTGGTGTTGTCTGTCTTTACCAATAGTTGTCATGGAAGAATAAGGATTTTGAAGGCTGTCAGAGCCTTCTGAACAGCTAATTTCTTTTTGATTGATATGCAGGTGCATTTGCTTTGCGCTCCATTTGCCTTGAATGCACTGTTCTGACAAGTGAGTCCCTCATGTACAGTCTGATGTGTCTGTTGTTAGGGTTTGGGTGGCATGGGGTAGAGTGAAAGGGAGTCCCTTGTTGTGGTTGGAGGCCTCTGCCCACCAAAGGAACTCTGTCTTTAGGCAAGGAATGATAGGAATCACTGTTTCCAGGTCCTGTGAATGTTGACACCAGAGACTTTTTAAGTACCATTGCAGTTTCCTCATATGCAGTCTCGCATATGGAATTAGTAGAATGCAAGAGACCATGAACCCTAGGGCTTGCAGTATTTTTCTTGCAGACAGCCGGGTTTTGGTGGCCAGTAGATTGAAGTAGTTTGTCAAATAAATGTGTATTTCTGGAGTGAGGAATGCCATCTGGGAAGTTGTGTTCAAGCTTGCTCCCAGGAATACAATCTGTTGGCTGGGTACCAGATGTGATTTCATTTTGTTGATGGTGTACCCCAGTGAAGTTAGAAGTCCCTTTACAAATGTCAGGTGTTGTAGTAGCAATCCCTGATTGTCCGTCTGAATCAGGCAATCGTCCAAGTATGAGTAAATTTGAATTCCTCTCTGCCTGCAATATGCAATGGCTGGAGCTAGGCATTTTGTGAATACCCTGAGCGCAGTAGATAAGCCAAAGGGAAGTGCAGAGAACAGATAGTGCATAGAGCCTGCTCTGAAACGTAGGTATTTCTTGCAAGATTCCCTTATGAGGATGTGCAGATAAGCTTCTTTTAAGTCTAAGGTTGCTAGCCAGGAATCCTTGGTTAGCATAGGAAGCAGCTGTTGGAGAGTTAGCATTTTGAATTTTGAAACCACCAGAAAGGTGTTGAGAATAGACAGATCCAGGATAGGACGTCAAGAGTTTTCTTTTCTAGGTACCAGAAACAGCCTGGAATAAAAGCCTTGTCCCCTTTGTTCTGGTGGGACAGGCTGAATAGCCTTGATACTGAGAAGAGAAAGTACTTGCTTTTGGGCCTCTGGCCATCTGCTTAGGGCTGGGAGAGAGTGGAAGTGGAATCTGTATCCCTGGGAAACTATGTTTAAGACCCATCTGTCCTGGGTAATGTACTTCCAGTTTTTGGCATGCAGGGCAAGTTTCCCTCCTAATGGTGCAAGTACTTGGGCAGGGCTTGGAAGAGTTAATGATAAGTCATTGTGCAATCTTACCATAGGATGGTGGCTTACTACTCCGTTTTGGACGTGGGAGCACTCCATTGCTTAGATCTGTGCATACCCTGAGACTGTAGTCTTGGTGGTCTACTGCCCCTGGGTTTGGTCTGAGAAGGCCTGGTAGGGAATGGAAAAGACCAGTTTTTGAAGGCCAATGCCTACTGAATCTAGGTGGCTGTACTTGTAAGAAATCTTTAACAGTTTGCATAGATTTAGCTTTCTCCTCCATCTTTTTGAGGACTTCTGCTTTATTGCCAAATAGACGCTCTTGGTTCAATGGTGCATCTAGCAATTTTGCTTTGACATGATCTGGCAAGGTTTGTTCCTTAAACCAAGGCATGCCTTCTAAGAACAGACCCAGTGATGGCAGCCCTGCAAGATGCTTCTAAGGCATCAAACCCACCTTGCAAAGTATGTCTACCAACTTGATTAGCAGAATGCATTAACTCTTGTAAATCTTTGTGTTCTGCACAATCAGGAATCAACATCATTTTCTGTTTAATAAGCTCCATAATATGTTGTTGATACTTTAATATATGAAACTGGCATTTTAAAGCCCTAATGGCGAGACTAGCAGAGGTGTATACCTTCTTACCCCACCTGGCTAATGTCATAGAATCCCTGTCCGAAGAGGTAGGATTTTTGGCAGTTGTAGCCTTAATGCCTTTAGGTCCCTGGGAAATGGTCTCTGGATCCGCAGTAGGATTCTTAAAGAGGAATTTGTGGGAGTCAGGCACTCTGTAGCATCTCTCAGGTTTCCTAGGAGCTGGAGGTAAAGTATTAGGGGTAAGGCTGGATTCCAAGAAGACATCATCTACAATTTCCAGAATGGGAGGGATAGCTAGAGGCCTCTACTGAGGCAAGTTTAAAAATTCCTTGAGTCTCTTTTTGGACTGAGAGTAGTCCTGGCTCTCCCAGCGGAAATGCTCTCTAAGGGTATGCAGGGTTTCACCAAAAGAAAAATCTTCTGGAGGGGAAGCAGAGGGAATGGAATCCTCTGCATCAGAATCCTCATAGGTAGATAAGGGCAAGTCCTGGTAATCAGAAGGATCACAGTTATCAGACTCCTGATCTGAAGAATCCGAAGGAAAATCAGTTCTTGGTCTTTTTGAGGGGGAAGGCTGGCTTCCCCTAATGAAAGTAATGAGGTCTTCAGCCATTCTAAGCATTTGTTTTTGTGGCATGTGGGCCTGAGAATGCGCTTTGGTCATCGGTTTCCTAGGCGTAGTGTGAACTCTAGGCCTGAGAAATTCGGTATTTTTGGTTTGAAACAAAGTTGTCAGTTTAATATGAAAATTGGAAGGCCTGAATACACCCTCAGAAGCTGGTGCCTGCACAGTGGCCCTGGACCCATCCAAGGTAGAGACATCTGCAGGTTCCATAGTCGAAGAAGCCTCTCGTGGCATACCAGACTCCGAATGGGTCTCAGTAGAGGCCTGCAAATCTGCAAAAGTGGTTATCAGGGGCTGCTAAAGCACCTCACTGAGTACCGGTGGACTGGCGACTACCTTAATGGTAGCATTGTCACCAGTTTTGGACATATGCGGTCTTGTCTCTGTCTTTATCCCTACGTTTTTTCGGAAGATCGGTAGTCGGTGGCTTATAGAAGCCATTTCGGAATACGGAGATAGAGAGCGAAAGAATTTGGCGACAAAAATAGCCTGACAAAAAATAGTATGGACATTGAACAAGGCACAAAACCGACAGCGAGGGACATTGTGGTCTGGGCCTAAACAGGTGATGCAGTAAGAATGAAAATCTCTGTGAGGTATTTGCTTTCCACAGGCAAGACAATTATTATTTTTTTCTGACATCGGTTTGAGCAAGAAAAAATGATCCCCAACGGGGTACTTACCTTTTAGAAGACTTCAGGTCTGAAACTCAAAAAATGAAAATTTCAGGAGCCGGCCGACCGGCACTTACGAACTGCTTCTGCTTCGGGCACTGCATGGCAAGAAAGACTGATGTAATGGCGAAAGCTGCATGTTATATACCCCTGACGACCTGACGTCATGGAAGAAGCGACAGCATCAGACGCAGAAATCCCAAGACTCTGGTATTCAGGCCAACTGAGGGCTACCTGCAGGCAGATAACCCAAATGTGATGACTGCAACAGTGAAAGAAGAACATCTGAGATTATCTAAGTCTTTGACAGGGTATTATCTCTTTCTGTGTCATGGAAGTAGATCCCACACCTGCTCACTTTGGATTTAACAAATAAAAAAAAAACAACTTCCAAATGACTGACAGTAACTTGGTTGCACAATCAAGCAGTGCCATTATATTCAACCATTAACTTTCACTCAAAGACAAAAGCATCTGCACCCCTGCAAAGTAAATTGCCCATCAAACTAAAGGCAAAGACTTGCATGATCCTATGCTGGGATGTTTCCTCATAGAAGCTTATGACTCAAACTAGCATAATTATATGTCTACTAAAATATTCTTATCAGGTCAAGAAGCTAATAATGCCTTTGTTTATTTCACAAGTATATATTATATGAAGCAAAAACAAAAAAATTCATAAAATAAATGCCAAGTGACTATCAAAGGAGTTCAGAAAACTAAGTTCTCTACAGTCCATCATCACATAAATGTTACATATTTTTGAGCAGAATAAGCCATGTACAAACCCTGAAAATCATGTTTATATTACTATTTCCATATCTGGCCAATTATCTCAAATAATCATACTGACTTCAGACATTAAAGGCGGCCTGTAAGTACAGTTTTATAGCCCTAGTATAATAAGTCTGTTTCTGTTTTGCTTAATTAAGATGGATAGCACTTTTTTGCCAATATAATGTTATAACACTGAAGTTCTAAATTTGGCCAGATGAGTTTACTCCTACGTAAAGACCAAAGCCTTACTCTCCAATACCGGTCATTTTCAAACACTGAATGACGGTTGTAAAATACACAGTTAAATGTGAAATCAGACCTATAAAGACCTTTCTTTCTGAGACTTCAGAGTGCAGTGATATCCTGCTGGCACTTTCAGTTTTCTCTCATATCTACATGAAAAACTAAAGTTCCCTTCATTATTTCTGAAACAATATAATGTTGCTTCATTTATACAGTTCAACAACAATCAGCAACACAACTATTTCAGCTTTAGCTGCCCACACCTAAACTGGTCTGTAAGCTTAGAAAAATTTGAGATTCCTTTTAAGGGAAATATTTTACTCATTTCTGCTTCTACTGATGATGCTACACTTTTTTATGGGGTGGGGAAGGAGGCTGAACTACACTGCAACTAAGGCAAAGAACTGAACAGGTAAGCACAGTTACCAATTTCTAATGAACAGCTATATACAATCCACAATACACTTAGGGCTGCCACCTTAGGAGGCGGCTGTGGAACCTACTGATGGAAGGAAATCTCGAGACACACACACAGTCCCTGATTAGTGAATCGTATACAGACTAAGGCGTAGATAACATTCAGAATTACTTGCTATATAGAAAATACAGGAATGTAGGGAAAAAAAGACAAAAGAATATGCGTATGGGTATGTACAATTTAGTATGAGCAAATTCTGGGAATAGTCTTAGTTATGCATTATATCTTATTATACAATGACTGGCCATTAGTATTCAAAAAATAGCATGCTGATTGGTCAGCTCAACTAGTGTGCCCATTGTAAATCCGAGCATATGCCAATGGAAAAAGGTCCGGTCGCCCAGACTTTTTTCCATTAATATATGCAATAAAAAATTTACTTTTATTTCATTTTTTTAAAATAAGGTCACAAAACTGGAGACCGAAACAAACAAGAGAAATGGCACATAGAAAAATAAAAGTATAATCAGGTACGTTATACAAACGTACATGACTATCTTTTTATTTTCTCTGTCCCATCTTTCCTATATATTAAAACCTCCCGGTTTCTTTCTTCTCTTTTTTTTAATTAAAAAAAAAAAAAGGCAACAGAGATATTCCTTTCCATTGCTTCGTTCACACAGCACAGGTGTACTGTGAAAGTGCCCGAACGCAAGACTCATACGCATGAGCAGTACATCAGCAACGCTCCAGGATATGATGGGAAAAGCGGAGGACCACGAAGGCATCGGTATACAAAGACATTTTAAAAAAAGAAAGTTTTTTCTTAAATAATGTCATTGCATAATAGCAATAACTGACTCAGTCTTGTGGTATACTGAAGATTTACCCACGGCTGCCTTCGTAATTAAACTGCACCAACAGTGGGTAAAATCTTCAATATACCACACTCATGTCATCGGTTATTGCTACAGTATCTAACTTGATGCATGGCAAACAAGGCCTACAAAACAAACTTTGTCACTGCCTGATGGCATTTGACAAATCAGACCCAATTGTGATTAGAACCTATTGTGATTAAGGGATAGCTACTCATTTTGGTGGGTCACCTCAAGCAAGACGTCTGGTCAACATTTTAAACACTACTAATGTCTCATATTTTTTAACATTTTGAAAAAAAAAACGAGTGTACTGCCTGGATAGAACACTGAAAATGCAAGTCTGAACTGAAGGGATTCCATACTTTACAATAAACCTAGGATAATTTTATGAAAATAAAGATTACACCAGTCTCAGGGCCACACATATTTTTGCGTAGTACAGACTCTCCATGAACAACAAAACAGGTTTCTACATAAGAAAACTCAAGGAATTGTTATTCTGAGACCCAGCTCGTGGTCAAATGGCACCCTAGACAAGGTAATGGACTGCCCCCTCAACTCCCACCATACTAATATCCTGTTACTTGGCTGTCTCTCATCAATTACCATAAAACACTATTCAAACTTGTCAGTGCACATAGAATTTTTTTCTGTACTTCTACAATGATTACAGAGATCTGGATTTAATTTAAAACTGCCATTTTAAATTTTTACAAGAATGACAACCATTATCTAAACAAAACAGTCTCACACTGAAAACAGGCCAACAGTAAACAACTCTTCCCTTGAAACCCAGGCTTATTGTAAATCTCTCCACAAACTAAACTGGCTAGAGCTTCCCAACTGTCTCTCCTATACTCAGCTTACTTATGCTCACAAATTTATTTTTCATCCCTCCCTCGGCTCTACCTATAAAATGCACCAGCTGCAAAGATGCCTAAGATCTAACAACCAAAACCTAATAAAACTGTACAAACCCCCTTAGCTCTCCAGGACAAAACTTCCTGTCCTTTGCCCTGGCACACCTATGGAACTCCTTCCCTCCTCCATCCGTACCACCACCAACTTCCCTGTCTTTAAAAAATCACTGCACTCGCATCTAACATCCACGTGGGAATGCTCCTGCTCCCACCCCACATAGCCTATTCTCCACTTCCTACATGCAACTATATCATATATTACCAGACACCAAATAATAAGCCAACTGTAAATAACCTCTTATAATTCTCAAATCCTACTATTCCATTTCAAGAAACTGTATATTTACTAAAGCAATGTTTTGTTTTTCTACAAAATGTAACCTAAAAATTTTTATTGCACCTGCTTAAATCTTGTTTTTTCTACAAAATGAAACCTAAAAATTGCATTGTAACTGCTTAATCTTTGTTTTGTCTTGAACCCACAAATTACTGAAATTGTAAACTGCTGTAATCTTTTTGTAACCGTTGTTCTGAAGCTTGGTCTTGAACCTACAAATGATTGAAATTGTAAACTGCTGTAATCTTTTTGTAACCTTTGTTTTGGAGCTTTTCTCCCCAGGACTCCATTGAAAACGGGTTCTTATTGGCCCAATGGACTATCCTGGTTAACCAACTGCAAATAAATAAATAAATAAATGCATTAAACTGCACAATGTGCTGGGCCTTATAGTAAAACAGCATACAGTGATGCATTAATTACAGTCTATGGGAAGGTTACAGGAATTCAAAAGACAAATGTGAAATGCATTTGCTTATACTTTAGGACAGCCCACTGGATGCAGGGGCAGCCTAAGAGCATTGTCTGGTGAAGCAATTAGGTCAGAGTTACATAGTAGAGAAAATCAAGGCTGATGGAATCAACCCCTGCACTACAAAAGCAGCTCATAGCTTTACTCATTCAGAGTGTTGTAGCCCAACATAGTGATTTTCACATTGATATAAAGTACAGTTTTGTACCTACCATAAATGTAGATGTCCGAACTGGATAGCATCTGCAGTCATAACAAGTGGGTTGTCCTGTCGTCAGGCAGCCCTGCAGTCGGCCGGATTCCAAAGTCCGGGTCCGGCTTCGGCTGATGTCGCACTCCACCCGACGTCATCTCTGTTGGTCTTCGGGTATAAAAGCATCAGCCGACGCCATTTTCCTCAGTGTTTCTTGCCCCAGATGTCAGTAGCCCTCTTGCAGGCTAAAATTTGGATAGATGCCAATGTTTCCAAATAGATAGAGGTAAACACAAAAAATAAGCATATATGTACATATATACAAACAAATACACCATAAAGACTCCCCAACAGCTAGCTATTAGGAGGGTAAACACCCTAGAGTACCACAGAGGGAAGGCGGAGGTAATCCTGACTGCAGATGCTATCCAGTTCGGACATCTACATTTATGGTAGGTACAAAACTGTACTATGTCCTTCATGGATGCATCTGCAGTCATAACAAGTGGGTAGAATACCATAGCCAACTAGGGAGGAGGATAAAAGTAGATTATGGTGTGTTTAGGATCCCTTGCAGTACAGCAGTGGCAAATCCTGCTCGGGATCTGGAATATAGAGGCAAATTATAATGCTTGGCAAATGTATGCACGGAGGTCCAAGTAGCCGCCTCAATAATGTCTTTGGTTGCCACTCCTCGTAAGAAGGCTGTGGTAGTGGCTGTTGCCCTTGTAGAATGAGGTCTTATGTTCTGTGGAATTGGTTTTCCATGGAAGGAGTAACAGTATCGTATGCAATTTCCTATCCATTTGGAGATTGTCTGTTTGGAAATAGCTTTTCCTTCCCTTCCTGTTGCATAGGCTACAAAAAGTTGGTCAGTCTTTCTGCTACTTTTTGTTCTGTCCAAGTAGTAGCGTAGCTGTCTATGTACATCCAAGGTATGCAGTATTCTTTCCCCTCTGTTTTGTGGGTTGGGAAAGAAGGTAGGTAGGTGGATTGCCTGGTTTAAAGATACTCTGGATACCACCTTGGGCATAAATGTAGGATTAGTCCTCATGGACACTCTATCTTGGTGGAAGATTAGGAAGGGTTGCACTGCCATTAAGGCCTGTAGTTCTGAAACCCTCCTTGCTGAAGTAATTGCCAGTAGGAAAGCAGTTTTCCATGACAGGTGTTGTAGGTCTGCTGTTGCTGCTGGTTCAAAGGGTGATAGTGTCAATTTTTCTAGCACAAAGTTTAAATCCCAAGCTGGTAATGGTGGTTTCCTTGGAGGTTTTACATTCTTGATTCCTCTGAGGAACTGCCTGAGCAAAGGGTGAAAAACAGGTGGATCAAAGCTGTATTCTGCTGAAACAGCTGATGCATGTATCTTGATGGAGGAGTAGGACAGGCCTGAATGAAGAAGTTCGGCCAGATACTCCAGAATGTTAGGCATATCTATGTTTGACACATCTTTTCCTCTTTCCGTACTCCAAATGACAAACCTTTTCCATTTTCCAGCATAGTTCCTTCTTGTTGAAGGTCTGCGTGCTTCAAGAATAGTGTCTTTAACTCTTTGGGAAAGTTCTGGATGAGCTGCTGCTATGTGATGTTCCATGCCGTCAGTTGCAACGTTTTAGGTTTGGATGTATGATGCTGTA
This sequence comes from Protopterus annectens, assembly GCF_019279795.1. Taxonomy (NCBI): domain Eukaryota; kingdom Metazoa; phylum Chordata; order Ceratodontiformes; family Protopteridae; genus Protopterus; species Protopterus annectens. Next base: position 1,140,008,653 of record NC_056737.1, read on the forward strand.
GTTGTTCTGAGTTAACATCAAAGGCATCAGGGTATTGGCCACATATTGTTCGAGACATGCTCTACAGTAGTGGGTACCAGTGTTGTCTTGGCCAGTTTGGAGCTATCAGGATTATCCTTGGACGTTCTTCCTTGATTTTTAGTAGTACCTTGTGTATCAAAGGAAGAGGTGGAATGCATATGCTGTTAGGCCTTTCCAGTTGAAGGAGAGTGAGTCCACTTTCCATGCTAGTGGGTGGAATGTCCTTGTGCAGAATTTTTGAGCTGGTGATTGAGAGGTGATGCGAATAGGTCTATCTGTGGCATTCCCCATTTCTTTGAGATGGTCTTGAAGATGTCCGGTGCAGCTTCCATTCGTGGGCATCCGAGTGGTTCTGCTTAATATGTCTGCTAGAGTATTGTCTTTCCCCGGTACAAATATTGCCTGTAACTGAATGTTGTAGCTGAGTGCCAGGGTCCACAGCTCCAAGGTCATTCTGCACAGGGGCTATGAATGGGTGCCTCGCTGTTTGTTGATGTACCACATGACTGTGGTGTTGTCTGTCCTTATCATCAACTGGCCCTCTTTGAGGAATGGTTTGAACTTTTGGATTGCCAGTTTTACTGCCAGCATTTCTTTTAGATTGATGTGTAGGTGAAGTTGATCCTGTGTCCACAATCCTTGCACGCATTTGTCCAGCATGTGGGCCCCCCATCCTAGGTCTGAAGCATCTGTTGTGATGGTCTGGCTTGGTTGACATCTGCGAAGGGTAGGCCTGGGTTTGACTGGCATGCCTGAGCCCACCATAGGAACTCCTGTTTTAAGCATGGAATTAGTGGGATTTCTGTTTCTAGACTGTGTCTGTGTTGGGACCATAAATTCTTTAGGTACCACTGTAGTTTCCTCATATGTAGTCTGGCAAATGGGACCAAGATTATGCATGATGCCATGAAGCCCAAGGCCTGCAGAACTTTTCTTGCTGTTAACTTGTTCAGTTTTGTTAGTGCCAAGAAGTAAAGAGGAAGTTCTTTTGTTTTTCTGTAGTCAGGAATGCCATTTGTTGTACTGTGTCCAATTCCGCGCCCAAGAATGTCCTTGTTTGGGATGGTATCAGCCTTGACTTTTGTAAATTGACTGTGTATCCCAGTCCTTGTAGCAAGTAAATGACCCTTTGTAAATCTGTTGTCAGCTTGCTTTTGTTGTCCCTTGTAGTAGGCAGTCGCCCAGGTATGGGTAAATTTGAATTCCCTGTGGTCTGCAATGGGCGTTACTGATGCCAGGCATTTTGTGAATACTCTGAGTAGATAAGCCAAAGGGCAATGCTGAGAATTGATAGTGCTCTGATCCTGCAAGAAATCTGAGGTATCTTCTGCAGATTGGTCGAATGGGGACGTGCAGGTATGCCTCCTTGAGATCTAGAGTTACCAGCCAAGACTCCTTGCCCAGCATGGGAAGAAGTTGCTGTAGGGTCAGCATTTTGAATTTTGGGACAATGATGTATGTATTTAAGGTGGACAGGTCGAGAATTGGTCTCCAACTTTTTCCTTTCTTGGAACTAGGAATAGTCTGGAATAGAACCCCTTTCCTTGTTCTGTTGTTGGCACTCTTTCCACAGCTCTCATGTTTGCTAACTCCATTATCTGGCGAGAGCCTCTGTTTTTGATTTGGAGGTAGATTTGGCATTCCTCTTTTGACTGGTAAAGTGTGGAAGTGAAACCGTAACCTTGATCTATGGTTTGTAAAATCCACTTGTCTTTTGTTATGTAGTGCCAGTTCTTTGAAAATAAGGTTAACTTTCCGCCTAGAGGAGCTGCTATTTGTTCCTTGGTAGGCGGAGTTAGGATTAAGTCACTGTGGTTGTGCTGATGTAGTGGTAGTGGCTGTGTCTGTGCCTCTGTTGTTACCTTGCCACTGTCGCCTCTGTAGGCCCCTCCTCTGATTGGTTTCTGCCTCTGGAACGTCTATTCCTGCCCCTTTGAAATTTTGTGGAGTCAGGAAAGGACCAATTTTGGCAGGCCAGTTCCTGCTAAACCTTGGGGTTGAACCTGCAAGAAATCTTTGACAGTTTGAACAGATTTTGCCTTTTCTTCCATTTTCTTCATAACCTGCTGGGCAGGTGTACCAAACAAACTTGTCTTGTCCATAGGAGCATCTAGCAACTTAGCTTTAACATGATCCGTAAAGCTTGTTCCTTTAGCCATGCATGCCTTCTTATCACTGTGCCTGTCATGGCTGATCTAAATGAAGCCTCCAGTGCATCATAGCCACATTTTAAGGAATGGTTGCTAACTTGTTGTATGTTATTTACCATCAAAATAGCATGCTGATTAGTCAGCCCAACCAGTGTGCCTGTTGTAAATCCGAGCATATTCCAATGGAAAAAGGTCCAGTCGGCCGGACTTTTTTCCATTAATATATGCAATAAAAAATGTATTTTATTTCATTTTTTTAAAATAAGGTCACAAAACTGGAGACCGAAACAAACAAGAGAAATGGCACATAGAAAAATAAAAGTATAATCAGGTACGTTATACAAAATTAAACAAACGTACATGACTATCTTTTTATTTTCTCTGTCCCATCTTTCCTATATATTAAAACCTCCCGGTTTCTTTCTTCTCTTTTTTTTTAATTAAAAAAAAAAAAAGGCAACAGAGATATTCCTTTCCATTGCTTCGTTCACACAGCACAGGTGTACTGTGAAAGTGCCCGAATGCAAGACTCATACGCATGAGCAGTACATCAGCAACGCTCCAGGATATGATGGGAAAAGCGGAGGACCACGAAGGCATCGGTATACAAAGACATTTTAAAAAAAGAAAGTTTTTTCTTAAATAATGTCATTGCATAATAGCAATAACTGACTCAGTCTTGTGGTATACTGAAGATTTACCCACGGCTGCCTTCGTAATTAAACTGCACCAACAGTAGGTAAAATCTTCAATATACCACACTCATGTCATCGGTTATTGCTACAGTATCTAACTTGATTGATGCATGGCAAACAAAGCTTACAAAACAAACTTTGTCACTGCCTGATGGCATTTGACAAATCAGACCCAATTGTGATTAGAACCTATTGTGATTAAGGGATAGCTACTCATTTTGGTGGGTCACCTCAAGCAAGACGTCTGGTCAACATTTTAAACACTACTACTGTCTCATATTTTTTAACATTTTGAAAAAAAAAACGAGTGTACTGCCTGGATAGAACACTGAAAATGCAAGTCTGAACTGAAGGGATTCCATACTTTACAATAAACCTAGGATAATTTTATGAAAATAAAGATTACACCAGTCTCAGGGCCACACATATTTTTGCGTAGTACAGACTCTCCATGAACAACAAAACAAGTTTCTACATAAGAAAACACAAGGAATTGTTATTCTGAGACCCAGCTCGTGGTCAAATGGCACCCTAGACAAGGTAATGGACTGCCCCCTCAACTCCCACCATACTAATATCCTGTTACTTGGCTGTCTCTCATCAATTACCATAAAACACTATTCAAACTTGTCAGTGCACATAGAATTTTTTTCTGTACTTCTACAATGATTACAGAGATCTGGATTTAATTTAAAACTGCTATTTTAAATTTTTACAAGAATGACAACCATTATCTAAACAAAACAGTCTCACACTGAAAACAGGCCAACAGTAAACTCCTCTTCCCTTGAAACCCATGTTTATTGTAAATCTCTCCACAAACTAAACTGGCTAGAGCTTCCCAACTGTCTCTCCTATACTCAGCTTACTTATGCTCACAAATTCATTTTTTATCCCTCCCTCGGCTCTACCTATAAAATGCACCAGCCGCAAAGATGCCTAAGATCTAACAACCAAAACCTAATAAAACTGTACAAACCCCCTTCGCTCTCCAGGACAAAACTTCCTGTCCTTTGCCCTGGCACACCTATGGAACTCCCTCCCTCCTCCATCCGTACCACCACCAACCTCCCTGCCTTTAAAAAATCACTGCACTCGCATCTAACATCCACGTGGGAATGCTCCTGCTCCCACCCCTCATAGCCTATTCTCCACTTCCTACATGCAACTATATCATATATTACCAGACACCAAATAATAAGCCAACTGTAAATAACCTCTTATAATTCTCAAATCCTACTATTCCATTTCAAGAAACTGTATATTTACTAAAGCAATGTTTTGTTTTTCTACAAAATGTAACCTAAAAATTTTTATTGCACCTGCTTAAATCTTGTTTTTTTCTACAAAATGAAACCTAAAAATTGCATTGTAACTGCTTAATCTTTGTTTTGTCTTGAACCCACAAATTACTGAAATTGTAAACTGCTGTAATCTTTTTGTAACCGTTGTTCTGAAGCTTTGTCTTGAACCTACAAATGATTGAAATTGTAAACTGCTGTAATCTTTTTGTAACCTTTGTTTTGGAGCTTTTCTCCCCAGGACTCCATTGAAAACAGGTTCTTATTGGCCCAATGGACTATCCTGGTTAACCAACTGTAAATAAATAAATAAATAAATGCATTAAACTGCACAATGTGCTGGGCCTCATAGTAAAACAGCATACAGTGATGCATTAATTACAGTCTATGGGAAGGTTACAGGAATTCAAAAGACAAATGTGAAATGCATTTGCTTATACTTTAGGACAGCCCACTGGATGCAGGGGCAGCCTAAGCGCATTGTCTGGTGAAGCAATTAGGTCAGAGTTACATAGTAGAGAAAATCAAGGCTGATGGAATCAACCCCTGCACTACAAAAGCAGCTAATAGCTTTACTCATTCAGAGTGTTGTAGCCCAACATAGTGATTTTCACACTGATATAACTGCAAAAAACAAGGTTAACTAAAAATGCATTCACAGTTAAGATATTAACATTAAACTAACCGAATTCATGATGTCCGGTTTACTCACAGCCAAATAATAAGCGCACTTGTCAACAGTCAACAAAACAAGGAAACCAAGGATTGTACCCAATGAACATCTTTGCTGATGTACCTGTTTTCCACAATTAGTTCTCCTTCCTTTACACCAGTGGTGCACAACATCCAGCCCCAGAGAGTAACATTTTTTTTTTAAAAAAGGTGAAAAAATGCTATGCCTTACTCCAGTCACGCAAACTTTCCAGCATGTGCTTACTTACCTAATTGACTGCAGTTGCGCACGCCTCTAATTTTAGCTGCAGAAGTAACTATTCTTTGTTGTTTATAACTTATAGTCTGTAACCAGTAGTAACTTTCTGCAAGAATTTGTAATAAGTCATGGCTGCAAGCCAGAATAAAGTTAAATGCAAAGTTGATGTAGAAAACAGGAAATTTCATGATTGCTGTCTTAAGTAAAAATGCCAGTCACCTGTGCCTACTGTTTACTCGTATCGACTTACTATGTTTTGAAGTGGCCAGCAGATGCATTAAGAATTTGTGTAGTGGTCCTCCCCACAAAAAAGTTGTGCACCACAGCTTTACACCATAACTACTGTGGGGTGCAGGAAGCAAGTATACGCACGTGGGAGCATACACACAACAATTACAGTCACTTACATAACTGTACACAAGGATATCTGCTTAACAAGTGATAGAATACATTCACAAATCATAAGCCAGAAATGGCTCTCAGCTTGCCACTATTAAAAGCACATGGTACAACCCATTGCAAAACTCTCTTTGCCCTTTCAACTTCTGTGCTCAAATCAGAGACAAATACTTAAAAATCAGGAAAAGATTTTAAATGTTTTACTATATACTTACATAATTTCTAGAATAAAAAAGTTTGTATTACCAAGCATTTTCTGGAGGATTCAAAGTCTGTCATTATTTAATGACTGCAATCCACAACAATTTTTCGGAAAGCCACACATTTTACAAGGAATAAGCAAAACTACCTCTCATCTTCTTTGCACAAGAATTCTGGACAAAGCCAAAAGTAATGAGGAGATAAAGGCACAAATTTAAAAAAAAATTTCTTTTACCTGTTTGCTAACCAGATAAACTCTCAGTATAGTGTCCCTTTTTCAGGGACAGGCAAGGAGCACTGCCTGACTGACTCGCTCAAAGGCATACGCCAGGTAAATGGATGTAGGCTCACTTAAACCCTGTACCTTTGGATTACAGGAAACAGTTTGTTAATACTTAAGTGCCAGACAACTCCAATTAACTTGATATGCATTTTCTGAATATCAATGAAATTCTAATGACTACCATTATTGACTGACTGTTACACTCAGGAATTTATCAGAAAATGAAGATGCTAAGTAAGGTCTGGTAGTTAATGCAGTGGACTAATGCTCTAAGCTCTTAATAAGATGCTTCCTGAAACAGGTGTACAGGGTTTGATTCATCCTAGCTCCATTTATCTACTATGCGACTCTGAATAAGTCACTTACCAAGACAATGTTCCTGGAACTTGGTGGATACAAATATGTATTTTCTGAGCAATAAGTATGACAAAATCCAGTGATTTACCTTACCTGAATTTTCTGTAATCAAAGTAATCCTCCTGGAAAGGCACTAATCATCCTGGAGGACATGCACACAGAAAACGAAAAACATGAATCTCCATCCCCTCCCACCCCCCCCCCCACCCCCACCCCCACCCCAGGAAGTTTCCAGTAGTTGTTAATCTCCTGGAGGTGAAATCAAAATCTCTAGCATGTGTCTCATTTGACTCAGGGAGGAAGTTAAAACAAAATTTCTTTATCTCCCTGCTTGATTCAATTCTCCCACTTGGCTGGGAGTGCAGAGTGCAGACGTGCTTTAACTTCCTGGCAGAATTGTACTGCATGCAGTTGCTTTGTTTTGGAAAAACTGCATGTGTGCAGGCTGATACTGGAAGACTTGTACCTGAGCTTTGGAAGAAATATCCCTCACTCTTTAGGAGGCAGTGGAACTTTTTTTTTTTTTTTTTTTTTACGGCTAGGTCAGGACAGCCCACCGCAGTCAGCAACTGGCCCTAGTAGCTGTCTAGGTAGCCTTGTAATGGATTTGGCCCTGGTTACCCTCGACCTAGAGAGACAGCTTCTACTGCCCAGCCTATGTCGTTCTGATGAAAGCAGCAAAGCCAGTCAAGCTATGAGTTTTCACACTGACCTGCGTGATGCATCTCCTTCTGAAAAGTAATCAGGATGCTTATTGACAGACTTGCACCTCTAAGTACAGAACACTTTAGCTTAGGGTATCAGTCAGATTGCTCGACTCCCCCCTGCAATGTTGACTGTAGCACTACATCAAACATCCCTTGATTCTCAGCAGGGGGAACATGAGCAGGAACGGGTCTATATTACAACTGCGAAAGTCCTAAACAGCGAATACGGAATCATCGACACATATTACCTGAACTGAGAATGCACCGAACACCCTAAACTGCAAAATTAAAAATCTCGAACTGTCATAGTTGTCCAACTCCACCGTGCACTACATACTACCTACCCAAACAAAATAAATAAACCACATACATACACTAATGAAAACCCTACTTCTAACCCTACACTAAACCTTACATACATTACTATCTATGCACTTACTTTAACACGCACCCTAACCCTAAGGTTTGTAACTATCGCACACTATATCTATACACTTATCTTAACCCGCACCCTAACCCTAAAGTCCGTAACTATTGCACACTATTACTATCTATACACTTACCTTAACCCGAACCCTAACCCTAAGGTCCGTAACTATTGCACACTATTACTATCTATACACTTACCTTAACCCGCACCCTAACACTAAGGTCCATAACTATTGCACACTATTACTATCTATACACTTACCTTAACCTGCACCCTAACCCTAAGGTACGTAACTATTGCACACTTACCTTACGGAGCTATACCGCAGAAGGGCCAACCATGACGATTCAACATTTCGGAATTGGAATTTGTGCTTCAGGACTATCAGTGTTTTCGCGTTTCGAAGTATATGCGTCAACATTTCTGTATTTGGGTAAGTGGACCTTCGCGATTTTAATAGGGAACCGGCAGGAACACATGATGTCCAGTCTCACAAGAAGGGATTCCAGTTTGACACAGTGGCCCCATAAAACCTGTAAAAGCAAAAAAGTACTGCTCTTCATAGTAGGAAATTAATGTGCCAACTCTTTTTCAAAGCTGGTTTAGGTCACCTGGACAAAGGATTGCCTTGAAATGAGTCTCCAGACAAACCATTGACAAATCTAGCATTTAAGACTTAGTGTGAGCTGATGGTGGTTTGAACTGAAACCGCACTTCTAGATGGCGAAATATGTTTACCAGTACAAGGAAAAATAGCACAGATCGGACAAAAATCCAGAACAGAAAGGAAGTGATGGCCCTCCAAGTCTGTGGCAATGCACTGTCCATGACTGCAACCCTTAACCACAATAGGTGCAGAAGTACACTAAGCTATGACATAAAAATTTGCTGCTACCCTTGAGGCCAGGTGAACTTCCAGCCCTGTTATCAAGGAAGGAGTGGTACTAACACATATCCAGGACAGCTCTGGATAATTTCTTGCACCATTATTTTAAGTAACTGCAATAACCAGGTCACAAATCAAAGCCTCTGACATGAGTGTTGAGAGGATACCACCATCAACTTACAGTCCATGTATGGAGAATCTCATGAGGCCCTTCTGCTCCAATATGCTGACACCACAGCCAGCAATTTTGTGAAGACTCTGGAGACCAAAATTAAATTGAATCAACCTGTACTGGAATTACCACATTCTTAAACCAAAATCTGGAAACCTCCACCAGACTCGCATACTGATATGCGAATAAACATTATGCATATCCAAAGATACTACCACAAGTCATGATGCAGGAGTGTCAGAGACTGAAAAGTGACAGTGTTGAAGCGTGCATGAAGGAGTGGCCAAAAATCCCAGTCCCCATTTTGTTAGGAATGAGGATCAGATGGCAGGGCCCCCACCCACTCCCATGCTTGTCAACTGGCACAAATTCTACAACCGCTTCAGAAAAGAAGACTGGGAATATGCCAGCAGCTCTCTCAGAAAATAGGATATGCAAGAAGTGGCCAAACTGGAGACCACTAGAAATGGTTCAGAAAGTACAGTTGTGTACACTTACCATAAATGTAGATGTTCGAGTGTATTTACTGTTGCAGTCATCACACTTGGGTTATCTGCCTGCAGGTAGCCCTCAGTCGGCCCGAATACCAGAGTCTTGGGATTTCTGCGTCGGTTGCTGTCACCCCTTCCATGACGTCAGGGGTATAAAACATGCAGCCGATGCCATTACATCAGTTTTTCTTGCTCAAGATGTCAGGAGTCCCCAAAATAGGAAGCTATTACTTGGTGTGGAACACCTCCAGTAAAAAAGTTAATACCCCTGCCATAAAAGATGGCCATAAAGAGGATAGGTAGAAAGGATGTAGAAAACCAGGGGTTGGAGAGAGGGAAACCAGGATTGCAACAGTGAATACACTCAAACATCTACATTTATGGTACGTGTACACAACTGCACTATGTTCTTTGTGTTTCACTGTTGCAGCCATCACACTTGGGTTGATTCCCAAAGCTGAGGAATGGTGGAGGCAGTCAAGAGGTGTTAGGGCTGGCTAGCAGACCTTGTAAAACTGCTGTAGCAAATCCAGCTCTGGATTTAGAAAAAAAAAGGTAAGTGGTAATGCTTGGTGAAGGTGTGTACAGAACTGCAGGTTGAAGCTTCCAGGATGTCCCTGGTAGGGACTCCCCTGTGAAATGCTGTAAAGTTTGACGTAGCTTTAGTGGAATGAGTTCTGATCCTCAGAGGGGTAGGTTTTCCATGGTGCTTGTAGCAGAAATGGATGCAGTGTGCTATCCATTTGGAAATGGTTTGCTTTGAAATGGCCTTGCCCTCTGCCCTTGTAGCAAAGTTGACTAAGCAGCTGGTCAGATTTTCTGAAAGGCTTAGTCCTGTCAAGGTAGAACCTGAGCTGTCTGTGCACGTCCAAAGAGTGCAGGATCCTTTCCCCTTTTTTCTGAGGATTAGGGAAAAAGGTTGGCAAATGGATGTATTGGTTTAGAGCCACACTGGATACCACCTTGGCCACAAAGGAAGGGTTAGTCCTGAGGGAAACCCTATCAGCATGGAAAATAATGAAGGGCTCCACCGCCATTACGGCTAGTAACTCAGAGACTTCTTGCTGAAGTAATAGCTAGAAGTAAGGCAGTTTTCCAAGAGAGGAATTTTAACTCTGCTGAAGCAGCAGGTTCAAAGGGGGGGGGGTGTGAGCTTCTCCAGTACAATGTTAAGGTCCCAGGTTGGGGTGGGAGCTCTCCTAGGGGGCCTTAAATTGTTAGCTCCTCTCAGGAACTGCTTGATGAGAGGGTGAGAAAAGAGAGGAGGCTCGGTATTATAATGAACTGAGATGGCATAGGCATGAATCTTAATGGATGAGAAGGATAGGCCTCTGTGGAGCAGCCCTGCTAGGTAATCAAGGATTTGAGGTAAGTTGGGAACAGCTGTCTCCTTTCCTTGAGACTGACTCCAAGAACAATATCTTTTCCACTTTTCAGCATAGGATTTCCTAGTTCTAGGCCTTCTGGCCTCAAGGATGACGTCCTGTACCTGTTTGCTGAAGGATGCTGGTGATGCATTTAGGGAATAAGCCAGGCTGCAAGGTTTAAGGTTTGCAGCTGTGGATGCAAAAATCTGTCCCTCCTGCCGAGACAGCAGGGAAGGTGTCTGATGTTGGTGCCAGGGTGGCACTGCTGTCAGATTGTGTAGGAGTGGGTACCAGTGCTGGCGTGGCCAGTCTGGGGCAATAAGGATTGTCCTTGGCCTGTCCTGTTTGATCTTGAGTAGTACTCCTGAGAGGAGGGGCAGAGGAGGAAAGGCATAAACTGAGAGGTTTTCCCATGTAAAGGATAGGGCTTCACCTTCCAGGCTCTGCTGTGAGGATTCCTGGTGCAAAATTTGCACAATTTGTGGTTTTGGGGGGAGGCAAAAAGGTCCACTTCCGGTGTTCACCACCTTTGGGTTAGAAGTTTGAATGAGCGGGGGTCCAGTTTCCACTCATGAGGGTCCAGTAGATTTCTGCTTAAGTCTTCTGCCAGTGAATTTTGCTTGCCTGGCAGGAATTGAGCTTGTAGGTGCACTTGGGTGCTCAAAGCTGTGTTCCACAGAGCCATGGATAAACTGCAGAGTGGGGAAGAATGAGTTCCGCCCTACTTGTTTATGTACCACATAACTGTGGTGTTGTCTGTCTTTATCAGGAGCTGTCCTGGAAGGATAAGGTATTTGAAGATTGTCAGAACATTCTGTACAGCAAGCATCTCTTTTTGATTGATATGCAGGGAATTTGTTCTGGGCTCCATTTGCCTTGAATGCATTTGCCTGCCATGTGAGCCCCCCATGCATAGTCTGATGCGCTTGTTGTCAGGGTTTGGGTGGCGAGGGGTTGAGTGAAAGGAAGTCCCTTGTTGTGGATGCATGCTTCTGCCCTTAGACAAGGTATGATAGGAATCACTGTTTCCAGGTCCTGAGAATGTTGACACCAGAGACTTTTTAAGTACCATTGAAGTTTCCTCATATGCAGTCTTGCATATGGAATTAGCAGAATGCACGAGGCCATGAACCCTAGGGCTTGCAGTATTTTCCTTGCAGACAGCTGGGTTTTGTTGGCCATTAGTTTGAAATAGTTTGTCAAATGGACCTGCTTTTCTGGAGTGAGGAATGCCATATGGGAGGTTATGTTCAAGCTTGTTGCAGGAATATAATTTATTGGCTGGGCACCACTTGTGATTTCTTTTTGTTGATGGTGTATCCCAGTGAAGTTAGAAGTCCTTTTACAAATCCCAGGTGCTGAAGTAGCAATTCCTGACTGTCTGCCTGAATCAGGCAATCATCCAAGTATGGGTAGATTTGAATAATTCTCTGCCTGGAGTATGCAATGGTTGGAGCCAGGCATTTTGTGAATACTCTGGGCACAGTAGACAAGCCAAAGGGAAGTGCAGAGAACTGATAATGCATAGAGCCTGCCCTGAAAAGTACAGTTTTGTACCTACCATAAATGTAGATGTTCGAGTGTAAACACTGCTGCAGTCATTACACTTGGGTTATCCTGCCGTCAGGCGGTTCCCCAGTCGGCCTGAGTTCCAAAGTCTTGGTCCGGCGCAGTGCGACAGGGGTATATAAGATGCAGCCGACGCCATTTTCTTCAGTTTTTCTTGCCCCAGATGTCAGGTGCACCCAAATAGGTAGGCAATTCAAATTGCTAATAAAACATACATAAGAAAAGCAAACAACAACTTTCAGTTACCAGCAAATATTCCCCATAGGTAGTAAAGGGTAGAAGGCATAGGTACGTACCAGCAAGTAAGGAGGGAGGGTAACCTGGACTGCAGCAGTGTTTACACTCCAACATCTATATTTATGGTAAGTACAAAACTGTACTATGTTCATCGTGTTACACTGCTGCAGTCATTACACTTGGGTGGAATCCCAAAGCTGAGGTAGGGAGGCTGGTTCTATAAGGCATTAGGGGTGGCTATAAGGCCCTGCAGCACAGCAGTGGCAAAGCCAGCTCTGGATTTGGAGTATAAAGGCAAATGGTAATGCTTAGTGAAGGTATGCACAGAACTCCATGTTGCTGCTTCCAAAATATCCTTGGTAGGTACTCCTCTGAGGTAGGCAGATGAAGTGGCTGTTGCCCTGGTGGAGTGAGATCTAATGCTGCTAGGTACAGGTTTCCCATAGTGAGTATAGCAGAAACGTATGCAATGTCCTATCCATTTTGAAATAGTCTGTTTTGAAATGGCTTTTCCCTGTGCTCCTGCAGCATATGCTACCAATAATTGCTCAGATTTTCTGAAAGCTTTGGTTTTGTCCAAGTAGAAGCGTAACTGCCTGTGAATATCCAAAGAATGTAGTAGTCTCTCCCCTTTGTTCTGTGGTTTTGGATAGAAAGTTGACAAGTGAATAGTTTGGTTTAGAGCCACACTTGATACCACCTTTGGCATAAATGTAGGGTTAGTTCTTAAAGCCACCCTGTCCTGGTGAAAAATGAGGAAAGGTTCCACTGCCATTAATGCCTGTAATTCTGAAACTCTTCGTGCTGATGTTATTGCTAGTAGCAGAGCAGTTTTCCAAGAGATGTATTTTAATTCTGTTGTGTTAGCTGGCTCTAAAGGAGGTAAAGTTAATTTTTCCAAAACAAAGTTGAGGTCCCAAGTTGGGGTAGGTGCTCTACGGGGCAGTCTTATGTTTTTAGCCCCTCTGAGGTACTGTTTAAGCAAAGGATTAGAAAAAATTGGTGGGTCCGTGTTGTAATCAGCAGAAATGGCTGAGGTGTGGATCTTGATGGATGAGAAGGAGGGGCCCTTGTCCAGCATCTCAGTTAAATATTGAAGTATCTGAGGAATGTTTGGGACAAGAGGGTCAATGCTGTGCACCTGGTTCCAGGCACAGAATCTCTTCCATTTATCCGAGTAGGCTTTCCTGGTGTTAGGCCTTCTGGCCTCCAGAATGACATCCATAACAGCTTTGGAGAGAGGCATTGTTTACTTGACTAAGGAATTTTCCATGCAGCTAGGTTTAAGGTCTTTAGCTGGCTGTGAAGTATCTGATTGTTGTGCTGTATCAGCAAATGTGGGATTTGAGGCAAAATCCAGGGTGGTTCTTGTGCTAAGTTTTTTAAGATTGGGTACCAGTGCTGGCGTGGCCAGTCTGGTGCAATCAAGATCATCTTTGGCTCTTCTTGTCTGGCTTTTATGAGCACCTTTGGAAGGAGAGGTAAAGGAGGGAAAGCATATACTTGCAGGTTTTTCCAGCTGAATGAGAGGGCATCCACTTTCCATGCTTGTGGATGGTAAATCCTTGTGCAGAATTTCTGTAGCTGGCAGTTCATTGGTTATGCAAACAGATCTATGTCCAGGCTCCATCATTTTTGTGATATCATTCTGAATATTTGTGGATTCAATTCCCATTCATGGGGATCCATGATGTTTCTGCTTAGGTCGTCTGCCAGTGTGTTTCCCTCTCCTGGCAGGAATTGTGCTTGCAGATGAACTTGGTAGTCTAGAGCTGTGTTCCACAAGGTCATGGCTTGTCTGCAGAGGGGGTAGGAGTGTGTGCCCCCTTGCTTGTTTATGTACTACATAACTGTGGTGTTGTCTGTCTTTAGTAGTAGTTATCCTGGATGAAGCAGGTCCTTGAAAGCTATAAGTGCATTTTGTACAGCTGGCATCTCTTTTTGATTGATGTGAAGATGCCTTTGCTCTGTGGGCCACTCGCCCTGAATACATTTTTCTGCCATGTGTGCTCCCCAGGCGTAATCAGATGCATCTGTTGTCAGTGTTTGCCTGGCTGTAGGTTGAGTAAAAGGCTGTCCCTTGTTGAGGTGACAAGCTTGAGCCCACCATCGAAACTCCTGTTGAAGGCAAGGAATTAGTGGTATAACTGTTTCCAAATTGTGACAGTGTTGAGACCATACACTCTTTAGGTACCATTGTAGTTTCCTCATATGCAGTCTGGCATATGGAATTAGTAGTATGCAAGATGCCATGTGGCCCAAGGCCTGCAGAATTTTTCTTGCAGGGAGTTGGGTCTTTGTTGCCATTAACTGAAAGTATTGAGTCAGTTGTCCTTGCTTGTCTGGCGTGAGATAAGCCATCTGGGCTGTTGTGTTCAAGCTGGCACCCAGGAATATTATCTGTTGTGAGGGCACTAGTTTTGATTTCTTTTCGTTTACTGTGTACCCCAGGCAACTTAATAACTTTTTATGAACACCAGATGCTTTAGAAGAATGTCCTTGCTCTCTGCTTGAATCAGGCAGTCGTCCAGGTATGGATACATTTGAATTCCTTTTTGCCTGCAAAATGCAATTACTGGTGCCAGGCACTTTGTGAAGACCCTGGGCGCAATAGATAAGCCAAAGGGCAGTGCAGAGAATTAATAGTGCATTGAACCAGTTAGAAATCTGAGGTATCTTCTGCAGTTTTGTCCGATAGGGACATGCAGGTATGCCTCCTTGAGGTCCAAAGTCACGAGCCAAGCTTTCTTGCCCAGCATGGGAAGAAGCTGCTGTAGTGTCAACATTTTGAATTTCGGAACATCCAGGTAAGTGTCTAGAGAAGAAAGATCCAGAATAGGTCTCCAGGCTTTGTCCTTCCTGGGAACCAGAAAGAGTCTTGAATAAAATCCTTGTCCTTGCTCCTGTGGTGGTACCTTTTGAATAGCTCTCATGTCCATGAGTGCTGTAATTTGTTTTTGAGCCTCTGTCCATTGATTTGGCGGCAGATTTGGCATTCCTTTTAACCTTGGCAAGGTGTGAAAGTGGAACCTGTAACCTTGAGATACAATGTTGAGAACCCATTTGTCTTTGGTGATGCAATGCCAATTGTGATAGAAAAGTGCCAGTTTTCCTCCTAAGGGGGCTGCCAAGAGAGAGCTTTTTGGCAGCTGTAGTGGGAAGTCATTGAGGCTGCTTTTTATAAGGTTGTGGCCTGTCTTCCCCTTCTTTCTGGCCTGGTGTACCCCAATTGTCGAGGCCTGTAAGGACCTTGTGCTTGACCTCTACCTCTTGGACGTCTGTATCTGCCTCTTTGAGGTCTGTCTGTGACTGGTATGGACCAATTCTTGGTTGGCCAATTTCTGCTGAAACGAGGAGGCTGAACCTGTAAGAAATCCTTCACCGTTTGCATAGAAGTTGCCTTATCCTCCATCTTCTTTAATACCTCCTCTGCCTTAACTCCAAACAACACATCCCGCTGCAAAGGTGCATCCAGTAATTTTGCCTTAACATGATCTGGTAATGTATGTTCTTTTAACCAAGCATGCCTTCTAATGACAGAGCCTGTAACTGCTGCTCTACAGCAGGCCTCTAAGGAATCAAACCCACATTGCAAAGTATGCTTTCCCACTTGTTCAGCTGCATACAATAAATCCTGCATTTCTTTAAAATTAGGAGGATCTGAATCTGGAAGCATCTTTTGTTTCAACTGAGACATCAAAAATTGCTGATATTTTAACATGTGAAACTGGCAATTTAAGGCTCTCATTGCTAATGTTGCAGACGTATATACTTTCTTTCCCCATCTGTCTAATGCTCTGGAATCTGTCAGAGGGAACTGGGTTTTTTGCTGATGATGCCTTAATCATTTTGGGTCCCTGAGAAATAGTTTCAGGGTCAGCAACAGGGCTTTTATACAGAAATTTGTGAGAGTCAGGGACTCTGTAATATCGATCAGGTTTAACTGGGGCTGGAGGTAAGGAGTCAGGATTTAAGCTGGATTCAGTGTACACATCATCCACAATATCTAACACTGGCGATATAGCAAGGGGTCTGTGTTGAGGCAATAAAAGGAAGTCTCTGAGCCTTTTCTTGGATTTTGAGTAATCCTGGCCTTCCCAATGGAAATGCTCCCTCATGGTATTGTAAGGTCTCCCCAAAGGAGTAGTCCTCAGGCGGAGGCGCTGATGAAATTGATTCCTCAGCATCAGAATCCTCATAAAGGGGGTAAGGAATATCCTAGGTCTGAGGAAGAATCTGAAGAAATGGACACCTGGTCGGAAGATTCATAGTCTGCATCCTGTCTGGGTCTTTTATCAGGAGAGGGATGGGACCCCCTGATCAGGGTGATTAGGTCTTCAGCCATTTTGAGTATTTGTTTCTTAGGCATGGAAGACTGTCCTGGAGTGCTGTAACTGTTTCTTTGTTTTTAAGGGGGCCTTAGACTTAGCAGAGGGTTTAATGGTTAACTGGGTAGGTCTGAAGACACCCTCTGAGGCTGTGGATTGCTCCGCTACTTCGGTTCCCTCAGGGGGGTTAGAATAGATAGGCTGAAAACAGAGCGTCCGAAGGCCCAGCCAGCTCCACGTGGGAGTCGGAGGCGGTCTGTGGTTCTGTGGAAGCGGTCGTCAGGGGCTGTGTAGGCGCCTCGCTGAAAACTGGAGAACCGGCGACCGGCCTAGAAAAGGCCTCATAGCCAGTTTTGGGCCTCGGATGCCTGTCTTTGTCTTTGCGCTTTTTATGTAATCCGGTCGTTGGAAGTTCCGATGGCATGGCGTAATTGAATTTTCTGCCAAAAAAATGTCGGGCAAAATCAAACCGACGTTTAATAGTGCGTTTGTTAAACCTAGCACAAAACCAACAACCAGTGACATCGTGGTATGGGCCTAGGCATGGAATACAATAGGAGTGGAAATCCTTATGAGGTATTTGCCTCCCACAAGAAATACAATTATTAACTTTTACTGACATCGGTCTGAGGCAAGAAAAAGTTTCCCCAACGGGGTACTTAGCTTTGTAGAAGACTTTGGTTCTTGATTCGGAATGAAAATCTCAGGAGTCAGCCGACTGGCACTTACGAACTGCTTCTGCTTCAGGCACCGCGCGGCAAGAAAGACTGAAGAAAATGGCGTCAGCTGCATCTTATATACCCCTGTCGCACTGACGTCAGGGAGGAGGCGACAGCAACCGACGCCGGACCAAGACTTTGGAACTCAGGCCGACTGGGGAACCGCCTAACGGCAGGATAACCCAAGTGTAATACAAATCGACAAACCAGCACCAAACAGTCTTAAAGACTGAAAAAGAAGAACAAACAACCAGGATCCCACGTAGCAACATTTATTCCATAAAATGTCATGAGCACATGATTCATGGCAAAAATCATTCCCTTTTATACAAACGAACAATAAACCAATTAATTAATTAAACTATTAACTAACATAATATTTAAAGAGACTCCACTCACTCCACAGAACCAATACTAACAAGCTGAAAATACAAAAATACAAATGCATTTATAATAAATATTTCCAATTAATTTCAACATTTAAACCATTAGGTACTAATGTATTATATTTTAATATAAAAATAGATTCTTTATACAGCAACATATTTTTTAATAGTTTATAATCACCTTTTTTAACAAAAAATTCCTTTGAAATAGTAGCCTAGAGTACATCTGGGTTACTGTTATGAATTTCTAAAAAATGTAAAGCAACTGAACTTGCTATTGTTCCTTTTCTTATGTCTCTAATATGCTCCTGCAATCTGATCCTAAATTTCCTTTTAGTTTCCCCTATATAAAAAAGAGATTGCAGGGGCATTTGAGACAATAATTAACCCAAGTGTAATGACTGCAGCAGTGTAACACAAACATTGTAGATATTTCCTGCAAGACACTCCCTAATGGGGATGTGCACATAAGTTTCTTTTAAGCCTAGGGTGACTAACTAGGCATACTTGGCTAGCATAGGAAGAAGCTGTTGCAGTGTAAGCATTTTGAATGTTGGAACCACCAGAAAATTGTTGAGAATAGATAGGTACAGGATAGGGCACCAGGATAGGGCACCAAGAGCCCTCTTTTCTGTGCACCAGGAACAGTCTGGAGTAGAAACCCTGCCCCCTTTGTTCTACTAGAACAGGTTGAATAGCCCTGACATGGAGAAGGGAAAGTACTTGCTTTTGAGCCTCTGCCCACTGGTTTGGAGGAAGGTCTGGCAACCCGATTGCAGTTGGAAGTGAGTGGAAGTAGAATCTGTATCCCTGGGATACAATGTTTAGAACCCATCGGTGCTGAGTAATGGACATCCAGTTTTTTGCATGAAGGGTGAGTTTTACTCCTAGGGGCGCAAGTACTTGGGCATGGCTGGGAAGGATAATTGGAAAGTCATTGTGAACTTTTTCAATATAGGGGTGGCTTACCACTCCCTGGTCTTGAGGTAGAAACACTCCCTTGATTAGATCTCTGCATACCCTGAGACTGTAGTCTTGGTGGTCTGTTTCCCCTGGGTTTGGACTGAGAAGGCCTGAGGGGGACTGGAAAGGACTAGTTTTTTGAAGGCCAATGCCTACTGAATCTAGGTGGTTGCACCTGTAAGAAATCTTTGACTGTTTGTGTAGATTTAGCCTTTTCTTCCATCTTAAGAACTTTTTCTGCTTTTGTGCCAAATAAACGCTCCTGATTTAATGGAGCATCTAGTAATTTTGCTTTGACATGATCAGGCAAGACTTGTTCCTTTAGCAAAGCATGCCTTCTCAGTACAGACCCAGTGACAACAGCCCTACAAGATGCTTCTAAGGCATCGAACCCACACTAAAAAGTATGGTTACTAACTTGGTTTGCAGAATGCATTAACTCTTGTAAATCTTTATTTTCTGCACAACCTGGAAGTAACACCATTTTTTGTTTAATTAGTTCCATATTATGTTGCTGGTACTTCAACATGTGAAACTGGCAATTCAAAGCCATGATGGCAAGAGTTACAGAGGTATATACCTTCTTACCCAATCTGTCTAAAGCTCTAGAATCCCTGTCAGAAGGGGTAGTGTTTTTGGCTGTAGTAGCCTTAATGGCTTTAGGTCCCTGGGAAATGGTCTCTGGATCTGCAGTAGGATTCTTAAAGAGAAATTTGTGAGAGTCAGGTACTCTGTAGTACCCATCAGGTTTTCTAGGAGCTGGTGGTAGGGTGTCAGGAGTAAGACTGGACTCCAAGAAGAAATCATCTACAATATCCAGGACAGAGGGTATAGCTAGAGGCCTGAGCTGAGGCAAATCTAAAAATTCCCTGAGTCTCTTTTTGGACTGAGGATAGTCCTGGCATTCCCAGCGGAAATGCTCTTTTAAGGTATGCAAGGTTTCACCAAAAGAAAAATCCTCAGGAGGAGAGTCAGAGGGAATGGATTCCTCTGTATCCGAGTCCTCATATGTAGATAAGGGTATGTCCTGGTAATCAGAAGGGTCAGAGTCATCAGACTCCTGGTCTGTAGAATCAAAAGGAAATTCAATTCTTTGTCTTTTGGCAGGGGAAGGCTGGCTTCCCCTAATTAGAGTAATAAGGTCTTCAGCCATTCTAAGCATTTGTTTTTGTGACATGGGAGCTTCAGCATGCGCTTTGGACGTCGGTTTTCTAGGCGTAGTGCGAACTCTGGGCCTGAGAAACTCGGCAGTTTTAGTTGGAAATGAAGTAGTCGGTTTAATATGAATATCGGTAGGTCGGAATACACCCTCAGAAGCCGGTGCCTGCACAGCAGCTCACAACACATCCAAGGTAGAGACATCCGCAGGTTCCATAGTCGAAGCATCTCGCAGCATACCGGACTCCGAATGGGTCTCAGCAAAGGCTTATGAATCTGCAGAAGTGGGCATCAGGGGCTGCAAAGGCGCCTCACCGAGTACCAGCGGACTGGAGACTAGCTTAGCGGAAGCGTCGTCGGCAGTTTATGACCTATGCAGTCTGTCTCTGTTATTGGCCTTTTCTGGAAGATCGGTAGTCGGATGGCTTACCCAAGCCATTTCGGAATATGGAGAATGAGAGCGAAAGAATTTAGCTACAAAAATAGCCTGACGACAAATGGTTCGGGTGTTAAGGCACAAAACCGACAGCAAGTGATTTTGTGGTCTGGACCTAAACAGGTGACGCAGTAAGAATGAAAATCTCTGTGAGGTATTTGCTTTCCACAGGCAAGACAATTGTTAATTTTTTCTGACATCGATTAGAGAAAGAAAAAAGAATCCCCAACGGGGTACTTAGTATTAGAAGACTTCAGGTCTGAAACTCGAACAAACAAAAATTTCAGGTAGCGGCTGACCGGCACTTGCGAACTGCTTCTGCTTCGGGCTCCTTCTCAGCAAGAAAGACTGGTCTAATGGCGTTGGCTGCATGTTTTATACCCTGAAACTCGAACAAACAAAAATTTCAGGTAGCAGCTGACCGGCACATGCGAACTGCTTCTGCTTCGGGCTCCTTCTCAGCAAGAAGGACTGGTCTAATGGCATCAGCTGCATGTTTTATACCCCTGACGACCTGACATCATGGAAGAGGCGACAGCAACAGATGCAGAAATCTCAAGACTCTGGTATTTGAGCCAACTGAGGGCTACCTGCAGGCAGATAACCCAAGTGTGATGACTGCAACAGTGAAACATGAAGAACATCATGTCTTTTTTTTTTTAAATAACATCCCAGATGCACCTAAGTGGTGATGCTCCCCAAAGGCAAACTTGGGAAGCAAGCTTCCTGTGGGCAGATTTGGCCAGCAGTCAGAACCACCGCAGAGGGCATTTGGGAAGGGGGTGGTGGCAGTGTAATGTAATGACGGGCAAGATACCTGGCTATACAGAAGTATCTTCCTTCACTGTGTTTTGGTGTGTTTTTTTGGTTAATGGCTGTATAGACCCTATACTCCTGACATGATTGCAGCCCTACTTTGCATACTCTCATTTTCTTGTGAGATTCCCTCAGGTTTATCTACAAGAAAAAAAAAGTATATAGTTTGTGTTTGAGAAACACAGACACTGGTTCCCTTACATTCCTATACACATGAAGGCTCCAAAACTGTAGGAAAACCTCTGCTAAAACACTTCCCACCCCAGCCCACCCAGGTAGTAGAGAGAATAATCTGCCTACACAACACTTAGTCATGGTGGACAGCAACAAAGTGCAAGGGGAAACCGCATGCTGGAAAGGGCACTGCAAGGGATAACATGTTAGTACAGTGTCAGGCAGTAATGCTACATTGTACACTCCTTGGTTCAGTCTGTCATTTCTCAGCAAGCATCAAAATGTCTATTTAGAGGGCAGTAGACAGCCTACAAATTTCATCCCAGTCCTCGACTACAGGCTAAATCTGCTTAAGAGAAATCAAATGGAAGCAACTCTGCCTGACAATATTAGGCAATGGAAACCTGACAAGGGGACTGTAGGATCCACTCCATGTGGAAAAAACAGATGCTGTACGTTCAAGCATGGAAGGGGTGATAGTCCAAGGTCTTGCTCCCACAACAGGAGTGATGATTTGGTGTCATGACTGAATGCATGACAGAGGGGAAACTCAGCCCCTCGATAAAAAAGCAGCTCACCCCAATCAAGGAAGCCTCCAAGACAGCAATGAGCTTATAAAAGGAAAGGTAAGATGACAGAGGCCTAGCTTTTTGCATCTTGATTTTCCTATTTGTGTGTTTTTTCTCCCTTTCCCGTCATACTTAACAGCCGTCACAGTGGCTCACATCCTTTGCTGGGTCTACCAGCTCTGGGGACTGCAAGAATTCTAAGGGCATCCTGGGAGTTGTGCTGTCCTACATCTATCATTTTTTTCCTTTTATGCCATACTCCATTTCCTATCTCCCTTCTATACATGGCTTTATGATGTGGGTTAGGGGCAGGCATGAGGCATACTGCTCCACCCTCCATAGTAGCTCATCCATACCCACCCATCCTTTCCCCTTTAGACCCTGCCCCTCATAAAAACATCCACAGCCTCCACCAGTGATATCACATAGCAGGTAGCAATGCCAAGCAGTCCGTTTAGTAGTTAAAAATCCGTTTAATGAGCGCTTTCGAAGGAGTCAATGCCCCAACTTCTTCAGACAAAGCAAGACATTAAATTTACATCCTTATATACTTATCAATTAAATTATTCTATTATTCAATTAATCCTTTCCTAATTTATCACAACCATCTTGACTTAACCACATTTAAAAGTAAATGCCATAATATATATTGGTCCCTGAATCCAAAAACATATATAAACATTTCATAAAACCATTTTATCTAAAATTCAATTAAACATCATTGTTAAAATTTGAATATATACTTAAAAACCAAAACAGATTACAACCAAAACTTTGTGCAAACTTATAGGGCTGAATTCAACTGCAATATTGTGCACTAAACATATATAAAAAGGGTATGTCCCAATTCATAAAAAAATCTTAAATTATTCTTGATATATGTATATAAATATATAAATCTATATAATATATGCATGATATACTAATTTGGTTTAACTCCTTTTAATTGTGATTCAAAAGGAGTTGTATATGTGGCGTACTGTGAAGCATGCCCATCGTACTATATTGGTAAGACGGAAAGAAAAATAAAACAAAGGATTTATGAGCACCAATATTGTATTAGTAGGAGGGAGACTGCTAACGCACTAGCCAAACACATTGTAGACGCCCCGAATCACAGGTTCCAATACACAGTACTACATCAAGTGGAATGTGAAATAAGGGGTCGGCCCTGGCAACTTAGGCTTGAGGAAAGTGAGTTAAATGTGGCAAATACACACTTCAGCCCATATTCCACCAGGTCTTAACGAATATGCATCAATTAAAAGTATCTTAAAATTGAAAGCACTTATTCGGTAGGGAAGCTGATTGTATAGGTATTGTCCCTTATATTCACTTTATTCCCCATTCTAATAAACTTGCATTGTTGGCAAGGACCACATTTTCCCATACCAGTACTAGTCTTGTTTCTTTTTCTTTTCAAGTAAGCATTTCAGGTTGGGACTCCTCCTGTATGTAAATCTAGGATTATTACCTAGAACCTTATTCAGACCATTGTCTTCTAAAATAATTGCCCAATTTTTATTTAAAATATCCCTAATTTTCTTAAAATCTAGGGAATAAGTAAACAAAAAGCTCAAACCCAAATTAGAGGCTGAGCTTTTTGAACTCAAATTTTGTTGCTCAGGTATGATTGATGAATCATTGTCATAACCTTTGCATAACAATGGTCTGAAATGTCCTGAAGATCTTTTCATGTTCACCTCCAACATAATGCCATTCACAAAACCTTCTGGGTAGCCCCTTCTCATGAACATAGTTTTTAACAATTCACATTCCACTGTGTAATCCGTGTCCTCCGAGACCATCCTAGCTGCCCTTACCATTTGTCCTTTTACAACTGCTTTCTTCTGATGGTAAGGGTGGCTGCTTGAGAAGTGTAAAAACGCATTTGAATGGGTAGGTTTCCTAACAATTGTGGTTTTATACCTCTGATTAGCCCTGTCTTTGGCCACTTTAATATCCAAAAAATGAATGCCTTCCAAGCCTACATGGTAGGTAAACTCTAAGAAATCAGTCATTGCGGTTATGCTCCTAATAAAAGCCTCAATAACGTTTACCTCGCCCTGCCAAATGAGACGCATCGTCTTGGTACCTAGCGTACCATAGAACATTTTCCTGGAACAAAATATTGTTAGACAACATGCTTCTTTCCCAATGTGCCATAATGCAATTTGCAAAACTCCCACCACAGGGTGACCCCATCGCCACTCCTGTGTTTTGCAAATAAAATTGCCCATTAAAAATCATAAAATTGCTGGACAACACCACTTCTAACAACGTTTCCACCAGGTATATGTCCTTATCATCTACCTTTTTTGTAGACATAAATTCTCTGGTCCATTCTAACCCTAGAGTTTGTGGGATCACTGTATACAAATCTTTTACGTCTATCGCAAGAAAAATATGATTGTCATTGTATTCTAATTTGTTAATGTTGTCCAAAAAACTCCAGGAGTCTCAACAGATTTGTGGTTCATCCTTAATAAGTGGTTTCAACATACTATCAACAAATTTGGTGCAGGCATATGTTATTGATCCTCTACCATTGACTATAGGTTTAAAAGGGGGATCAATATAACTCTTATGGAGTTTAGGGGAACCAAATAGAGCAGGAAAAATAGATGCAGACAAATATTGATACGTATCAATATCAATAGTTCCTTCCAAAAATGTCATCTAATATATGCTTCTAATCTTTCTGTATGCACCGTTCACTTTGTTAATACTAACCTGTGTATATACATCAGAGGACCAGGGCCGGAGTAAGCATTTTGGGGGCCCCCAGCAAATGTCAAGTTGGGGGCCCACTGGCCACTTTCAGTCTAAGTATCACCCTGTCACTGCCACCACTTCTATCCATCTTTTTAGTTCATGCTGCAAGCTTTTAGGAGTAGTACACACAGACTGAGCTGTAGCTACAATGATCTTATTACAACAGGCATACATACCACACTGTGTTGGCCCATCTCACAAAGGGACATTTTACAGTTACTGGCATTTAGGTGTAACAACGATACATTAAAACTCCTCTATGTACAGGGGAGAACTAATGTGCAATGGAACCCTAGGCACTTGCTTACTGTTTCAGCCCCTGCCAAAAAAAAAAAAAAAAAAAAAAACCCTCCAGAGTTTCCCCTCTGTTTCCCCCATGTTGGGCTTCCCACTTATGCACAATAATTTTTTTTTTCTGCCATTTCTCACATTTTACCTTTTTTCTTCAGCTTTTTCAAGAAGCCATAACTTTATATATGCTCTAAAGTGCTTTTTAAGTTTATTTATTTTTTTACCCAATGATGGCTTGAACAGAAATGATTAAGAAAAGAAATTCATTGTTGCTGTTCAGCTTTAGTTTTCCTTCCGTCTTTTCAATATACTTTCTTGACCAAGACAGCACAGTAATAACCATTTAGGAAATAACTCAATTAAGCCAGTGCCCCTAGAAGCTAGAGCATTTCACAACCTTTTAATCCAAAAGTGGCCTAAACAAAAATCGTAAGAAAGAAAAAAGAATTTCAGTCTTATTTTTTTTCTTTCAATGAAGACAAGCTGACAATAGTAACTCAAAATAAATTAACAAGTCAATTGTTGTGAGGATACACAGATCATGTACGTGAATACTGCCTGCCTCCCTAATCCTCCCCAAAAGACCGTCACTGCCTATGCAACCCTCTGGTGTTAGATTGGGATGAAAGCAGAGATTCAAATGGCCACAGTCATGTATTTCAAGTGACTGCTGTAATACATATACATAGCATGTTTACGTACTCCTCAATCCCCACCCCCAATGGCAACCAGCTGTATATGTGCCTGATGTTTGATTGTGAGGAAAGTGAAAACAAATATTGATTGCAATAATGTATTCTACTTTGCTGCTACCATGCAGTACACTGCCCCTACAGGAGCTAAAGTAACTTTCTTTGTATACCTCTGAGGTCTGTTAGAAAAGTAAAGGAAAGGATGACTACACAATTCCCAGCCCCCACATAACCTACAGTAAGTTTCTGTATACAAACATCTGAGCAGGGATGGTTTAGAATGTTTGTGGTTGAGGACAAAGGCTATTAGCAGTTTTATCTTAATGGTCGTATCATAACTCCATTCAGGCTAAAGAGTGCAATCAGAAAATGAAAGCATTTTTTTCTCATCATTTTTCCTCAACCAAAAACAGTCAAGGATGATTAAGGGAGCCTCCTGTATCCATTTATACAGTTTAGGGAGTTGGGGGCCACCATATTCCTAGAAGATCTAAGTGTCTGAATGCTCTGTGATATATTTTATGCCTTACGTTTGAAATATAATCACTTGTTAAGATACATTTTTATTGATACCCTGAAGAATAATGTGTGTGTTCTGGCATTATTGGATATGTGCATTGATAAAAATCTGTGATATTTTTTACACACACACACACACACACACACACACACACAGACACACACACAGACACAGACACACACACACACACACACACACACACACACACCACAGCAATGCTAATTTTGTACTTATTTCAGCAAGTACATTGTACAACACTAGTACTGCTACACAAGATCAGTGACTGCGTTTAGCAGTCATCAAACAGCAACAGGGATACGTCACTTTTATTTACCTCAGTGAGGAGTAAATTAATACCTATCACTATCCCTGATTTCACAGAAATTCCTGATTTTGTCTCATAATTTTGCTCTGTCACAATAAATCCAGTCATCAGAGTTTTATACTTATTGTCTAAAAATGCATGTTGATGCAAAATGTGTTATTATAGTAACTTTTTAAATGAATTACAGTAATGTATAAAATGTGTTACTCATTTTGAGACTTTATTATGCTATTATGTTTATCACTGAACAGAATTCTTCAGCAAAAATGTTGAGAGTTACAATATCAGTTGTTCTGCCAGTATGTTTAAAAACCTTGAAGATAAACCATTTCTGAAGATTAGAAGCATCAGCTCTTCTTAAACTCCACAGTTTGCAATGAGATCTGTCACCCTGGCTGCTGATCTCTGTAGTGCTTAATTTGCTTATGTTCATTACAGCTTTGTCCTAACAGGGTCATATCACAGTCCTGTTCAGGTTAGAGAGTATAATTGAAACTTAATACATCTTTCTCCTCATTTTTCCCCAACCAACAGCAGTTTTTGTGGGGCCCCCACACAGTCATTGATGATTAAGGGTCCCCCTCGAGCCACAGTTATTGCAGGTACCTAAAACTGGCTATGTTGTTAATTTTAGTGAAGAGGATGTCCACCATTAGGGCTTAACCTAGGCCGGGGCATTATGTCATTGGTAAAATATTTAATGAAATTGTAAAGCTTGTTACCTGACAAAATACTGTTACTATAACTAAAGATGTTTGAATTTTAAAGGAGATAAATACAAGTTATTATTACCTACCTGCTTTATTAAGTATACAAGATTGCTGTACTAGCTTTTGTTGGTTTGACAGACATGTTACAAAATATCAAGATAAGATAACTTGCTGTGGTTGAGGGCCACCCCCCCCCCAGGACCAGGGGGCCCCCAGCGACCGCAGGGTTCGCTGGTGCCTAAAACCGGCTATGCAGAGGACAAATATACATCCATTCTTTTATTATATTCAGTTTGGTCCATAAAGACCAACCCCCCTCCCCCACCTTTATCGGGTTTCATCACCCTGACATTGCACACATTTAATAAATGCAAGGAATCCATTTCATTACTAGAGATGTTAATATTAGACCTTTGACTGTTGTGTGTATTACTTAAAACAGCCCTCAAATCTTTATGGACCAAACTGAATATTTTTTTGTTTAATAACCAATTCTATTTACAATTGACTGGTGTAGCGATGGGTACACCTGTCGCTAATACTTATGCTAACCTAGTTCTTCACCAATGGGAAACAAAATATATTTGTAGTGATTTTAATGTTTTAAACCGTAATGTGTGTTTTTATCAGCACTTTGTAGAGGACTGCTTCCTTATTTGGAAGGGAACATCAGATAAACCTTGTCATTATATTAATTATTTAAATAGTACGACTAGTTTTTTAAAGTTTAAGATGGAATATTCAGAAAGCAAGGTTGCATTTTTAGATTTATTCATAGAGTTGAAAGATGGTGCCATTAATACAAGTATACATAAAAAGGATGTACATGCTGGTAGGTATATATACAAGAGCAGTATGCACGCACCCCATGTTTTTAAGGGGATAGTAATGGCACATAGAGCCAGTAGACTTAACACTGGCAATTCTATCTTTTTGGAACAACTTAATGAAATGCAAAATGATTTTTTGAAGTGTGGCTATGACCCATCCTTGATTTTAGAATTAAGGAATAAAACTATGAGGGATAGGGACACTACCCTTAAACCAATTTTTAGAATAGAAGATGGCTCTACCATAAATCTGGGTAAAACTAGAAAAGATACAGTTAAAGTTAGATATGTAACGATGTTTAATACTAAAACTAAGTTTATTAAAAATATTAGAGAGAGAAATTGGGTTGTTCTGATGACGTCTCCAGATGTTAAGTAATATACTGGGTGCTCGCCGCTATTTCTCATATAGGAATATGAGAACTTTGAAAAATAAGCTATGTTACAAGGATTTTACTGGTAGACAAATTCCTCAAGTTAGTACAAGGCTTGGTACGTTTAGCTGTTTGAATTGTACATGTTGTACCGATATGTATGGTAAAGAAAGTGAGAGATTTATTCATCCCTCTACCAGAAATGAATATACTTTTAAGCTTACAGCTAATTGTGTTAGTTCTAATGTGGTATACCTAGCTACCTGTACCCGATATTCTTGTTTTTATGTAGATAAGATCACTAGAAAGCTTAAAGAGCGCATTATTGAACATAAATCCGATACTAGGAGAAATAATGAAAATAATGCATTATATAAGCACATTAGTACCAATGGAGATACCCATAGATTTAAATTCAGGGTGATAGATATGGTGTTTGCATCTATGAGAGGTGGGGATATTAACAACTTTCTAGAAATTAAGGAATATGAATGGATTTTGCGCTTTGCCGCCGACCATTCACTTGGCTGTAACGCAGCTATAACTCTAAAAACAATTTTAGTGAGGTTACAATATACTAAATTTAAAATTTTGGATTTTATGTACTGTTTCTTTTAATTACTTATTCCAATTTTGTCATTCAATTGCTTCCACCGTTTGGTTGGCTGGCTGGCTGCGATCATGTGATGGTTTTGGCTCCTATTTAAATTTAACTGCTTTGATTTTTGAAATGTTTGTAGTATTGAAGAAGAGTTTAGTCCCAAAAGCTTTGCTGTTATTATTAAAGAATTTTCTCAATGTCAGTGTTTTCTTTGGTATGTTCCAAATACTGCCATGGAAAAGCTGCCAAGACTTGTATTAATAAATATGTAATCATACTATCAGAAAGAGTTGGTGACAAAATTGTGACAGAAGGGCAATGTGTTAAAAATTTGGGACAGCAGAGTGTTTATGGAAAACAATTATTCACTGTACACCAGGAAGAAACTCAGCTAGGGTGAGGCAAAAGAGTAGGCCACCCTGGGTGAAAGATACAACAGGGCATGATCAGCAGATGCGGTTTGGTGGGTAGCGCAATATAGGCAATCATTTTCATATTGGAGATTCTGAATAAAGGTACAGAAATGAAATACAGCTTTTGCTGACAGGACTAAAGCTCTAGCTTCAGCAATTTGTGTGCTGCATAGCTTGACAAGCCACTTTCTACAAATGTAGCAAGTGGCTTGCTATAGTTTCTAAAATTAAAAGATTTTTTTTTTGTTCAAACTTTAATTTGATGGGGGAGCAGATCAAGCTACAAAGGACTGCTCTTGCAGCTCCTTAGAGAGGCGAGCTAAATTGAGGAACAGACTTTTTGATGTTTAAAAGACATAATGGACTGAAGTAACAGTGTTTGTTCTTACTAATATTTGTATAAAGCGTCATGATTTAGGTAATGCCTGTGTGTGCATCCATTTATTTAGGACAATTGCTCCTATCTAGAGGGGTAAAGGAGCTCTAAGCTAAAAGGGGATGGTAGTTCTGAAATTCTATTTAGAATATTTTCATTAAAGCAATAAAAATGTGACATAGGTTCAAATGGAGATAAGAAGCAACTACATAAGAGATCTACAGCCTGCCAAACATTCATGTCTGCATGTAAGCTAAAACTTGGAAATACACAATCAAAATCACTGTCCTGTACAAGTGAGAGTAATTTTTCTATAACAATGGCTACTATTATCATGGAATGTAAATGGCTTTATAGAAAAAAGCAAAGAATACTGAATTATATTAAGAAGTGTACAATGCAAATAACAAGATCACATTTTGACAGAAACAAACATGAATTTGTCTAAGGAAAAACTTCTGGATGGATATTTAACAGAATATCAGGGAAAAAAGAAAAAGTAGTAATAACAGTGATTGCTAGAGGGGCTCTAGTAGTGATAGAAAACAAGAGAGAACAGTAGACTTTTAAGCAAAAATACGCAACAACATTTCTTGAAATAAATCAGCTTAAATATTGAGAATGAGAAAAAAAACTTGCAGTGCATATAAAAAAACTAATGTCTTTCGGCTTTTCCCAGTTAGGGGTCGCCACAGCGGAACTCCGGTCCGCTAATGATCAGCAGTAGATTTTTACGGTGCCGTGGTGCCAGCCAGACGCCCAACCTTTAAATGGCACTCCACCGCATGGAGGACATGCAGACTCCACACAGAAGGCGCTCCAGCCGAGAATCTAACTGGAGAACTTCTTGCTGTGAGGAGACGACGCTAACTGCTGCACCACCGCGGCACAATATGTGAAATCAACAGTTTCTAAAATTTTATACAAATGGGACTGAACACTGAAAAGAATGTTTCTGGTTTTGCACACTGGAAAAGTAATCAGCCTGAAAAAGCAGTTCAGGAAATGGCATGTGAGGGTGAAGATGTGACTTTCAGTGGGAATGGTGTGGCAGAACTGGAATCCAATATTGATTTCATATTGCATCCCATCAGCCTTCTTGCAACAGAGAAACCAGAGTATAAAATTGAGGATGAAGACCCACACATCTTTGAGGGCCAGACATATCTTCCTGTAAGGGCTGACTGCCCCTACCTTCGTCAGACAGATGATGTTACTACTGAGACTAGGCCTACTTATTCAGAGAAATCAGAAGCTGCAGCAGACAGAATGAATCCTATAGCTGAAGGATATGAAAACAGTGCTTTACCACCTTCCTTGACTGACTAATGTGGCAGGAGATGTTTATTGCTGCAGTTTTAAGTAAAAAAAAAATTAAAGGTGTTCTGGATATAGGAATTTTGGAAAATCAGGCTGATAAAATAGCTAAATGGTAATTTGCAAGAACCAGTCTTGCAAAAAAAAAAAAAAGCTTTAACTGCCTAAAAAAATGTGACTTTCTTGAGAGGGGTTGCCCCTCCATACCTCCCCATGCAGGGTGCCGTGCCCCTTTCAACACCCCGTTAATAAACTGAAATGGCTGTGTTTCTAATGGGGATACAACTCCACTGTTGCGGTCGTAGTATGAGTAGTGAAACATTCTGCTGTACACAGTACCTCACATAAAATATTTGCACATAAGCAGACACACTTGCAAAAAATAACACAAAGCACTCCGCAGGATTTTCAATGCACTTTATAGAAAAATCTCCATTCCAAAGCAGTTGCCAAACTACTGCTGATGAAAACACTGATAACAAAAGCCCCATTCATCCTTTTTACTACACCAACTGCAGCAAAAGCAGCATTATTAACATTTGCTATGCAAAATAGTACACCTCCATAACATAAGCAAATATCAGTGTTATACGCAGGCAGAGATGTTTACTGTACCCTTAAATGATGAGGTTGCTGCTGATTACCTTTTAAAATCCCTGTTTGTTTTGAGATACTTATGTTCTGCCGTTATTAGGTCCATTTAATTTGACATTTATACTGTCCTGGCTGGGTGTTCCCCTATAGTCCCCTTAACAGTGGGTAGGAAGAGAAATGTACTGTATTGCACTTTTTAAACTACCTTTGTTGTTGTTATTGTTACTGATCACAGTCGAGACATTTTTTCCAGCATTCACAGGTTGATCCACACCATTTATTCAAGGCGGTGTCATATAACTTCTTAGCTTTGAGTGAATGAGATTGTGCTAATTTGACTTGTTAACGATACACTGTTGCCTGCAAGTCTGTGAGATAAAGCTTTGAGGAATCTTTGATTGAAAATGTACTGTTTTAGTTTTGGCTGTATCTGTGAAATAACTGTATACTTACAATTTGATATGGTAATTCCTACTGTT
This sequence comes from Protopterus annectens, assembly GCF_019279795.1. NCBI lineage: Eukaryota > Metazoa > Chordata > Ceratodontiformes > Protopteridae > Protopterus > Protopterus annectens. Next base: position 1,140,040,696 of record NC_056737.1, read on the forward strand.
GGCATCACTGAAAGTGAGAGATAAGCATAGAGGTTTAAATGTATACATCTTGGAACATATCTGCAACAGTTCCGGCTTGCTTCAGAACGTGGTTATATATAATATTGTCTTGATGTTACACAAGTGACACATATTTAATTGTTATACAATTGTTAGTCACGTTTGTGTAACATTTTAGAGACTGTTGATTTCACATATTGTATATGCACTGCAAGTTTTTTCTCATTCTCAATATTTAAGCTGATTTTTTTTTTCAGAAAATGGTAGATTAAGGGGGTAGGATTATGTTGGCATTTATTTATATTCCACCTAAAAATTCTGTTATGGCACATAAGAGAATTTTGAGAAAAATAGCCATCTTTCACCAGGGAATATTATATATGGGTAGGGATTAGAACTTGATTCCCAATAGTGAGCATATATCAGAGGATCAAGAAGGGGAAGTATAACAAAAGGTAAATTTCTGAAGAAATACGTGAATGTTTGGTATGGAAGCTGTGAATGCAGTAGTATGACCTCAGGACAGAATCTGCATGTTACTCCCCAGAATACAACTAGGCTAGACTGGATAGAAATGATATCTCACAGGACCATGTGTATTTAATTGAAAACTTCCACACACATCTAATAAATATTTCAGATCATGCACCAATAAAAACAAAAGATAAAGATGCAGTGTAATGAAGTACAAATGAGACAAGTGTTTTTCCGCATACCTCTTAAACAGAGAGGAATGGGTAGTTGAAATTATTTGAGAGTAATTAGGGAAGATAAAATTTCTTCAGAAGGGATATCTAGTGAATGGGATACAATGAAAAAGGAGTTTAAAGTCGTGTTAGAAATAAGGAAAAAAGATATAGGAGAAAAGTAATAGAAATTATTTACAAGGGCTGACAAAAGAAAAAAAAAAGTTAAAAATAAGAAAGAGGAGCAACTGTGGAAGGCTAAATAGAAAACAGAGGAGTATCTGGATAATACGCATGAGTTTAGAAAGGTTGCTGTTAAGCAGCTACTTTCTTATAACAAATCCAGAACACAAAAACGTCTTGGGTAACAAAGTAGAAAAAGTCGATAAATGTACAGATGCTATAACAAGTAAAATTACCAGAGATCCTACAGAGGTAATACAGATATTTCAAGACATTATATGAAAATCTGTGCTAAACAAAGCAATGCAGAAACCAAGAAAAGGCATAAATGGGAAATTTAATGGAAAGTTTAATCATGACAGTGCAATAGGGTTGGGTATAATAGTTATGGTGTTCATCTTACGGCCACAAGGTAGAGTGTTTGATTCTCCCCTTTGGGGGAAACTGACTAGGCCTAAAATGCACCACAAGGGCAACTAGCCTTGTACTTGCCTATAAAATCTGTACATACAGGGAAAATGGGAGGACATCTGTAAGGCTCCCTAGTGTGCAACGAAGTGCAGAAGGTTTAGGATGTTTGCATGAGTGTTTCATACACCAAGCACACTTCACAGAATGTTTCCTCAGTTAAACAAATGCTGATGGTGTGATGGGAAAGAGGTTATTGGGAAACATGTTTTTTGGTAATAATGAATTGGCAGATTTTAAAACCTCCCTATGAATATTGGGAGAGCAAATGTTTGTAACTATTGAAATGACTCTAGCTGGGATCCTACCTTTACCCTCTTACTGCAAAAAAATATGGACGAAGCCTGGCAAAATTGGGGGGACATCAAGCCCCCAAAGAGGGATAGACTTTAAATATTGCTCTTATAAACTCAATGTTGCTAGAGTAACAGAGTTTTTGTTAATATACATTTTCAGAAGGATTCAAAGGCTGAAACTCAAATTGTATGTCATTATTTAGTGACATCAAACCTTTGATCAGTGATTGTTCAGAAAACCCCAATTTTATGAAGAGACCAAAAATATGAGGCAAAAATCTGGACAGATGAGAGATATGGCTGGGATACAGTATCCGAATTGCCCAGACATAGTAATCCTTACTAAGTTTAACAGTACTGGCTGCAAAAACAAGCAATTATTAGAAAATAGAAATCAAAACCTAAATCAGCTGTAACTGAAGAACTGAATACAACAAAAGGAGATAAAAGAACTAAGTGAGATCTTTAGAAAATGGAAGGACCAAATTACATAGAAATAAATGGATTTTGTGGCAATAATTTATGTGGAATAGTGTTCTAGAGGAGGATGAATGAATTTTAAAGAAAGGAGAAACTGACCAATTTATGTAATGTTGTTGTAGTTTGTTTCCATTTCTGCTACTGTATATGTACCTATGCTACTTTTTAATAATGTCATGTTTAATAAAAATGTTTACAAAACTTCTTCTTTACAGTCTGCTGCACCAGCCGATGGCAGAACCATGCAACAGATATACTTAGGACACCAAAAAGGTCTCCTCCAGGATACATTTTGGCAAGGAAGGGGGTTCTGGCATTCATCTCTCTAAAAATGAATCCATTCTAAAATCTACTCAAACCTGGTATCATCCATTAGGGATATGGGGTATTAGCTTCCTTGTCTTTTTCTAAATCCAGGATGGCAGACTTCAATGGTGAGTTGATGGGCTATTTCCTGCAACTTGACCAAACTTCCTGACCTCAGAGGGTAAGATTTTCAAGAGGAGGTGGTCTGACTTTGTCCAGACAAAATCAATGCATCCTTATGAAGTCTATTATTCCATCTGCCCTCTACAGGAAGAGGCTAGGGTTCAGGCATGACAGAAGACACCCAGCAGGGAACACAGTTGGGGGGCTCGGATACTCTTCTAACACTATTAAAGTAACCTGACCAACACCTGAAGCTGAAGATTCTCAAGGCTTGGGCTTCCTGGAGAGAGATGTGCTGAGGAGGGATCCCCCTCCATAAATGATAAGCTTTTGTTTTCTTATTAACTGATGTGATGAGCACAAGCCGGTTCAGACACACAATGGGTAAAAATCCTAGAAACAGAAGTAGCCTGAGCTGGAAAACCAGAACTTCGGCTTCTCTGACTCTAATCTACAGCATCCATCTTTGGCATTATTTATCTTAAAGTTTGCAAAAATCTCAAAGATCCCAGAAAATGGGTTTCTCAAATCATTTTACATCTAAAGCAGACTTGACTTTTGGGGGGAATTTTATGCTCTTACTTAAACTTCTTAAATTCACTTTCTATTCCATATGCCGGTCTCTATCACATACAGGGACGAAGCCCAACTATGACAGATGACCAGTGTTGGAAACCCAGACTATGATAGATGACCAGCGTGTGACTGGCTGTCTGGAGGCTGGAATAGCCAGGCAGGAGCGAGTGGTAGTGAGCTGCTTATTCTGGCTCACCCAACCTGGAGAGAGGGAGTGATTTGGTGGTCCTGGCCAACTGATTTGTTCCCATGGCAGTGAAGATGTGTGTGACAGCATGGCTACAGGACTGTGAGACATAAGCTTGGCATTTGGGAGGGGGGTGAGTGAGTATTTTTCCACACACACACTAGGAGGAGAGCATAGGACACCTCTGCACATCAGCACTGAAGGGAAGGTTTAGGTTCATAACAGAAACACCCCTCATGTCTGTCTGTGTGCCGGCCATGCCCTAGACTGCTCTCATCGTAGGGATATAGGAACAAATGGGCAGTAATGGTAGCTTGATGGCCAGCACGCACAGAACAGAAAAATGGCCAAGAAGAAAGCTCCCCCTGAAAAAAAAATGTCTATGGGAAAAATGGTGTCAATCAAGAGGAGATAAGACACTTACAAGAAATCTAATTGAAAAAAGGCATGGAACAGAATTATTTGAAACTGGAGAGAAAATAGGTCATGACCAATAATCTGTCAAATTTTTTTTTTTATAAGATATCACCAAAACAAATGGAAATAGCAAATGGAATCCTGATACCATTAGTAGAAGTGGCCACTTTCAATGTGCAGTAAGACAGAGCTGCAAAATGAAGAAAATATCTGAACCACCACGCTGTAGAAATTACGTAATTTAATCAAATACAATAGAAGTGCTTTCAGGTTACAAACCCTTCTTCAGGCAACTTATAACAGAATAAAATTTCACATTTAAAACATTCAATAACCAATCAAATTCAGTGCTGAGCCCTCCTCATCTTCAGGGCGGGTTTTATAGGGATTATACCATTCATACCTGGGTGGATATATGAACAGCCAGCTCAATGATCCATTTCATCTCATAATATTTAGTCAAATTGCACAGCCCCCCCCCCCCCTTTTTTAGAAATTTTAACAACCTGGAGCAACATAAAATCAAAAGCATGTCCACTATTTTTACTAACATGTTGATACAAGGCATTATGTTCACTATCCATACGTATGGCTGACAAATGCTGTAATACCCTGTTCTTCAATTTACAGTTGGTCTTGCCAACATAGAATGAATGACTGTCTTTACCCTTTGCCAGGTATACAACATTTGAACCATACAACATCTGTCATATGACAATCTGCATAGAGTACCGGGGAATACTCCCTCGTAGTCTCTAGATGTACAAACAAATTATTTGACTGGTTATTGAATATTTTAAATGTGAAATTTTATTCTGTTGTCTGAAGAAGGGTTTGTAACCTGAAAGCGCTTACATTGTGTTTTATTAAATTACGTATTTCTACAGTGTGGTGGTTCAGATATTTTCTTCATTTTGCATTTGCTGTTTGGATTTCTGAATCTTTGGTGTGAAGGCTCCATTTGTTGACTTTTAGTAAGACAGAGCCAGGAAGGGTCTGGCAGACTGGAAATGTTTTGGATATCAAGGTGTTTTAAGTGCTGTAAGGCCTTAGTCCTTGAAGTGATGACACTGGAGCAACCAGTCTCAGACCTGCTGCCTATAAAAAGGTCAGTGGGAGGTCAGGTAATGTTGTTGTTGTCTTTCGGCTTTTCCCGGTTAGGGGTCGCCACAGCTGAACTCCGCTCTGCTAATGATTGGCAGTAGATTTTCACGAATGCAGAGGTGCCAGCTCGACGTTCAACCTTCAATGAAGGCAAGCCCATTCATGCATGTCTTTCGAATGCTCACCCAACCGCGGGGAGGACATGCAGACTCCACACAGAAGGCACTCCCCGCACTCCAGCAGAGAATCGAATGGGAGAACCTCTTGCTGTGATGTAACAATGCTACCGCTGCACCACCACGGATGTACGGGAGGTCAGGTAATGTATTTCTCAATATTCAGTATGCTCAAGACAGGAAACACTATCTACAAAATTCAGATCCCAGGCATGACAAAAATATGGTATTAGTAAACCTAAATAAATTTATGCTGCAATATCCACTTAAGGGAAATCTTTCTTCCAGAACATGCAATACAAACAGAGATGATGCAAATTCATTTAAATGGCATTTCAAACCCTCCTTTAAAAAATAATACAATTTTATTTTGCACTCTTCTCCCACTGTCAATCATCAGTCCCCTCCTGACCACACCATCTGATTTATTCATCACCACAGTGTGGGTCATTCAGGAGGGGGGCCTACCTTTCAACCAACCATCATGGGTAGTTTGAGGGTTTTTACTTTATGCCCCAACTCCATACAGATACTCAACTACGGATTCGCAGGGGATAGAAGTGCAGTGGGTGAAACATGCCAATCATACAGCAATTCTGCAATGGATGTTGCCAGGAAGGCACCTTCCTTAACACACAGGAAGTCTCTTCCTCTGTCTCCACTAGAGAAACTGCACTTCCATATGCATTACCTGAGATTTCGTAACGTCCCTCTCATCCAGGAGATGGCAGATGTTTATACCCCTCCACTCTTATTCCTCCTGCCTGGTTCCTCCAGTGTCTGGGCCGTTAATTGAACGTTGTTCATTTGGTTTCAGCTGGGGATCCAGCCTTCTGCCCCATGAAGACATGCAAAAAGAATACTGATTACCTGGCATTTACATATTAACTTTGATCTCAAGATATTTTAGAAATTGAAGGAGGAGCGACTTTTCCACAACAATAGATGGTGTACTACCATGCTACACATCTATATTTGCATGAAATGAAAGGACAGCAGTACTGCACCTTGTAAAGGTTCGATAAACACTGTTTTACATCACAACAGTATAATCAGTAATACAGTAGTGGCAGCTTTGTCATTCCAAAAACCAGATACTTCTCTAGAGAGAAAACAAAAAAACTTGAAAATATTCAGATATTTTCTTCTTTAGCAGTCAGAAAAATCCTCCCACTGCAGCTGTCTGCCATCTGCCATATCCAGTGGTCCCCCCTGATTATATGCGTCCCAACTTACAAGTGGGGAAACCCTTGGAGTAACCAGATAGGGAAGATTGCATTGAAGACATCAGGGTAATCTTTTGTGTCATCCCAATAGCTACAGAGGGCATTTTTGCAATGGCCCATGTATCATTTGCTTAATTTCCATGTGTATAATTACATCTTATAGGTTCTTAGGTAGGTACTAGGCTATCTGCCCGAGGGCATTTATAAGCCTAGCAAGAGTGTGTCGGCTTTCGCCACCCCATTGATTAATTAACTGAGCCTCTGTCAAGCAGAGCCAATGAAGTGATCTAAGGGGTGTACTTTCTGTTACCCATCCACTCATCAAGGCTTCTTGAGGGGCTCTGCCTAATGTAGTTAGGAATTTTGTTCAAAAGCATGGGGAGTCTCTGTGACAGGAATCTATCCCTCCAGCATGTTCTATTTATTGTTGTGGCGAGGTTTAGCTCACTACAGCGCATGGCTCGCAGTGACTTGGATTTCTTTAGGTGGAACATGTCCATCAATTCTGAGTTGGACATAGCTTTGTAAGTCAGGCAATCACCTCTGAGTAAGCGATATGCCACTGAGTACAGCCGGAGTTTTTTCAGTCGAACTGCATAGGACATATGTTTGAGGCCATTAATCCTCTTGGTGAGGTGCTTTTGTGGTCTTTCAAGCTGTTGGAAGTGTCTTGTGAGGTACATCCCAAATGGGGCATTGTACTCTATGATGGGTCTGATGAGTGACGAGTAGAGGGGCACTATAATCTCTATTTCTAGATGCGAACCCCTGAGTAATTAGATGGGTCACAGAAGGATTTCCTAACTACTTTGGCAATATGATTGTCAAAGGAGAGATTACTATCTACCTGGGTCCCCAGATCTCTTATTACCTCTTCTGTATTAAGAGGGCTGCCGCCTATGTGGTAATTCGAGGGTGTTTTGTTTTTCCCAAATAGGATGACTATGCATTTTTTGTCTTTTATCTACATATTTTATTTTTATCTACATATGTATCTAGATTAGCATCGCTGGTTTCCCTCAATTACTGCTAATCTTTGCACTGTAACCCCTCCCCCACCCTACTCGTGGATGAGCTGGTAAAAATATTAATCTGCTCCATCTTCTATGACAACTCCTCAGGAAGTGGGCCCATTAAATTAGCAGTCCTAATATTTTCTCAACTTGCAAAAAGCAGCAGCACACTAAACGGTCATGAGATGTAGAAGAAAATGAAAGCCACACTACAAAAGATTGTATGAAGATGCCTGCCTTCCCATCTCACACAGGATACAGAATGGTCTCCTCTTTTACCAAACAAGGTAATATGCGACTGTAACAAATTCAGAATTAGTCTAAAGGAATTTAGGTGGTATCAAAGCTTCTTAGGTGTGAGAGAGACACAATATACTATATTGACAAAATTATGTGCAATCATTTCTGCTGCTGTGGTGGTGCTGCGGTAGCGTTGTCGCCTCACAGTAAGACGTTGTCCTGTTCGATTCTCAGCTAGAGTGTCTTCTGTGTGGAGACATGCGTGAATGGGTGTACCTTCGTTGAAGGTTGTGTGTCAGGGCCGGCAACTCGGCACGTAAAAATTTACTGCCAATCATTAGCGGACCGGAGTTCCGCTGTAGCGACCCCTAACCGGGAAAAGCCGAAAGACACAACAACATGTGCAATCATTTCTACTTAAGGTTCAAGAACCTCTTGTACTTAAATGTATCCAAATGTTCTTTATCATGCAACAAGCATTCCAGTATTTAAAAAATGTGGCAAATTTAAAGGTGTAACATCAAGGTCGGAATACATTTTTCTTGCTTCTGTAAGCCTTCTAGTACAGGAGAGCACGTAGTACCACTAAAACATGCGTACTTTGGTCAGAAACTGAGACAGACTCACAGCTCACCCTAAAGAGCCAACCTGTGATTAAGTTACAGTGAACAGCCATGAGCAGACAGTTAATATTCACTGTCATGAAGTTAGTGTTCCTTGTGAAGGATCGCAGCACTGACCAGCCATGACAGAGGGGTGGTGGGTAGAGATGAAAACATGGGAGGGCATGCATGCACAGTTGCAGTGTGTGCTGGATTTATTTATTTTTTTACCAAACTGGGGAAACAAGAAATTTACTGACTACAATTAACCGACCAGTTTGACCCTAAGAGGTTGTGCTCCTTTACAGAAGGAACCTGGACAGATAAACTCCAGCAAGAAATAAATGGAGCAGTTACATTACACTACCGTATACTTCAATGTCAAAGGAGAAGCAAACTAGCATATATAAATACGGGTGAGCAATGTAATCAGACACCAGAGTTACAAGTCATAATCGTAAAAGACAAAGTAAGAAAATCAATACAAAAGCAGAGAATAAAGCCACCACAAACCAAACTTACGTGGAGTACAGTCACCCATGCCCCATATTCTCTGCGTATACTGTAGCCATGTTATGTATTTTATACTCTGACATAGCCATGTTACGTATCCTACAGTCTGACCCAGCCACAGTATGTATTTTTCAGTCAGACATACCTGTTTTCCGTTTATCTAATAGCAGCATGTGATGGTATTTCTAACACTACCATTAGAAAAATGTGGACGTACAAGCAAGGCCTGATTTTAAGCCACAGTTTGAAAGGGTAAAGCACTGAGGAAGCATCCACTGAGTAAAAAAATGCATTACTAGTTCCCCACACAAACGTATTACTTTAATTATGTGTATTTGTAAACTTTACTATAGAATATGCCCACGTAATTTGGCAAAGAGAACAAGAGAGAGAGAAAGCAAACTTCAATAATCTAGCAATCTTTTGTAGTCACAATGCGTCTTTATAACACAATTTCATTTAATATGGTACACATTCTAAAAACATCAAGTTCTCCTGTGGTAAGAAACACATAAGAAAATAGCTTCTTACAAAAATGAGGTAAGTAATCTCAGGAAAGTCAAGAGAGAGAGAGACACTATCTAGGCCTACATAGTGAATTCATTTTCAGATTTACACACAAAAAATGCCTAGACATATCTAGCACAGAGGGGACTCAAGGGAGCAGAGGACCATGTCCAATAAGGGAAAACCGAAACGGAAAAGCAGCATATGAGCATGTGGGTCTAAAATGTGGACTGACAATCATGACTATAATTCACAAAACAGCTTGAAAATCTAATGCATGACTGCTTTTTAAAAAGATGCAACACAGAATGGCAGCCAAGGTCTGTAATAAGTAGAAACATTTGAAATCATGTGGGATTCAAATAATTTTACATTCTCTTTCTAAAATGGGTCCCATACTAGCAATCTGCATATAAATGCACTGACTACAGAAGGCTATGTCACACCACAGGGTCACAGACAGCTGTGAGTAGACATTTTTTTAATTAAATAACAGCAAGGAGGAGTGGGATTTCTTGGAGCAATCTCTGTACACATGAGACTGATTACCGATGAGCAAGTTTATAACAATGAATTGATGTCGGCCCTCTTGTCAACAGAATGTCGAAAATCAATACAAAGAAGCTAAATAAATCAAACAGACATTACGTCATCAGAATGGTCACATCATCATGTAAAAAATGAATGAACTGACAGGATGAACATGGGCTACAGTAATGTGAATAAAATTAACTTAAGCACGGTCATCTTGTCAACCACAGCATTTCAATCACTTAACTGGGGCATTAGCGCCTTCATCAGTGAACCGTCTGGCAGCAGACAATGAATAAATTAGAGAGAAGCCCTCTGACAGAACGTTCAGAATCAGTGGGCAATTAAATGAAAAGAGCATTAGTCATACGAGAGGAATGACCACCAAAACAGTCTGAAGGCAATGCAGGCTTTATGTAAGTAATTACAAGCAATTAGTCTCAACTGCATTTTTTTTTAAATCTGCCAATAATTATAACAGCTTAAATGAATTTTTGTTTAAATCTGCTAATAATTATGACAACATGAATCAAACACAGAGGGGAAAAATAAAAATCGCAATTTGTGGAAGAAATTAAAGAAAATAATAGTGTTGCACGTTTTCTGGTTATAATGAGATCAGACCTAAGAAAACATTTGGTGTATCTATTTCTGTAAGGCAAAGACAGAGCACTACCTGACAACCAATCAGTGGTCTCGCACTGAGTGCTATGAAAAAAAGAGTCAATTAGCTGGAGTTTGGGTTTGGGAAGGTGGCTTAATGGTTAAGGTGTTTGCCTTACAAACACAAGGTGCAGGGTTTGAGTCTCATAAGGGATAACTGGCTAGGCTTAAAATGGCTCGCAAGGGCAATTAGCCTAGTACTAATCTATGAACCTATGAACTATGCTTAACATATTTTTTATATATTAATTAACCGTGCAGCAGAAAAGTTCCAGCAGCCCACTATCCATTTGTATGCGAGTAAATATTTCCTTGTAGACTATGCCTTCTACAAAACTGCTCCTGTAGCATGGAATACAGAAAGATGGCATTCTTAACTCTTTTTGAAAAGCTCTTAAAAACATATCTCACAAGCAAATACAAGTGTAACTGTTACAACCATGTTAGTTAGTGTGAGCTGGTGTGTAAGCTACCCTACAAAAAACCCTACACTCAGCACTGCTCAACAATGACACAAGCAGCAATGTAACCAGTGTTGTTGTTGTCTCTTTCGGCTTTTCCCGGTTAGGGGTCGCCACAGCGGAACTCCGGTCTGCTAATGATTGGCAGTAGATTTTTACGTGCTGAGTTGCCAGCTCTGACACACAATCTTCAACGAAGGTATGCCCATTCACGCATGTCTCCACACAGAAGACGCTTTAGCTGAGAATCGAACAGGACATCATCTTACTGTGAGGCGACAACGCTACCGCAGCACCACTACTGCAGTCAGCAATGTAACCAGTGTAAATATGCAAAATAATAGAGCTAATACCCTTACCTATAAAGCAGTGATTTCTGTAAACAATATTGATATACAGTACTTATTCACCTGCATTAGTGCTGGCATCCTTGGACGTAACAGGTATTTATGTAAATATTCATACAGAGGCACGGCTGCAGCAGTTATTGCATGTAAATGTTGGTATGAAATGTGATTTAGAAGGTAATTTATTTTGTAAATGAAAAGTTGTTATTGCCTCTTGGCCCAAGTCATGGCTGAAATGTCTTTGTTAACCAGGTAAGCAAACTGGTCCAAAGTCACCCAAGCAAGTAAACAAATATAACAAAAGCAGAATTCAAAACTATTTCTGCTTACATGGTTTTCAGTGACCACTGAAAAGAAATCTCCCAGCATGTAGCTTAAGTACATACAAGTTGCATCAAACCTCACAAATTCATATATTATGTGACTGAGTCAAGGAAGCAGAAAATATATTTCTGTATTCAAATTTCCAAACACTGTGATTCAGGGATTTTGTATTTCCGTAGCCAGTTCTGCAAGATAAGCAAACACTCGCCAGGTGGGGTGATTCAATGAACAAAACTGCAGAAAACAAAGAAATACCATAGGCCTGAATAGTATGCAAACTGCGATATAATGACATGGAAATAAGCAACATTATTAAAATGAGAGTAAACAATATGGTGGAGCAATGCAAGAAAGATATATATTCCACTAGGAGAGATGCTAGTGCAATAGTTGCTCAATGCAGCAAAAACTTGGGAGTCTTGGGAAACAGACTGTAAAAACATGTATGGGGATTGCTACTACATTAGTCGACATGCATGCACTAGGAGAAGTCAGTTAGGTACCAGTTGTTCCTTTCAGTAACATAAAGACACACAGACAGGCACTCGGGCGAAGGAAGTCCTGGAGTCTGTAGCAAAAAAAGGGGCCGATGAGAAGCATGTGGAAGAGCCAACTGCAGGGAATGACTATGTCAGATGGAGCCAGGTGCAGTACATCATGGCACTGGATACAAGCAATGTCTGGTTCATAACCACAGTCCAAAACAAGCAGAACATGCAACAGTAAAAAAATCATGCATACAACACTCAGGCTGTGCTACACTATGTTTTCACCCCTGGCCTTCAATAGAATAAGCCCCCTCGCTAATCTTAGAGCAAAACCTCCCCAATAGTAGTTGCATAAAAACCTGTCATAATAAACGGTTAGTTTCCAACCATTTCACTGGCCAGCCTGATTGACATGGGCAGCCTGAGGCAATGTAGTAATTTATTTATTTAACATTTGTAACATGCTTCTCATCAGGCACCTTCTTTGCTACAGACTCCAGGACTTTCTTCGCCTGAGTGCCTGTCTGTGTGTCAATATATTGCTGAAAGGAACTGGTACCTGACTGACTTCTAGTGCGTGCATGTCGACTAATGTAGTAGCAAACCCCGTACATGTTTTACAGTCTGTTTCCCATGACTTCCAAGATTTTGCTGCACTGAACAACTCTTCTACTAGCATCTCTCCTAGTGGAATATATACCTTTCTGAATTGCTCCCCCATATTGTTTACTCACATTTTACTAATGTTGCTTATTTCCATGTTATTATACTGTAGTTTGCATACTATTCAGGCAGTATACATGCATTTGGTCACTGACACAATCCTCGAACATTAGTTTTTCCGAACCTGAATGTCGAATTTGACATTAGCGAACGGTCGGAATGTCGTACGAAACACCAAATGCGACATTTCTGACTGCTCTACCACCTAAACAAACACTACCATGAGTCAAAAAGAGGGGGATATTGTGTTTTGACTATTTCCGGTTCAGACATACGAGAACCTGCTGCACTGCTTCCAACATTTGGTACGTCGACAAGGTAACGGAAGGCTAAATGCATGTATGCTTATTCAGGCATATGACATTTCTTGGTTTTCGACAGTTGCGTTCATTGAATCACCCCACCTGGCGAGTGGGGTGATTCCTCATGTATACTGAAAACCACTTAACTCCTAAAACAAATATAATACGCGAGAGATGCAATCACACTATGAATTTGGAATCAATTCTGTCGCATAACAAGCCAGACATCAAACAGGTTATCAGCAAAGACACATCACCCCTTACACAAAACAAGGTCATAACATATAAACCCACATAAGTGGAAGCACTCAATAGAAGCCTACCAAAAGATCAAAGACCTCCCAAGCGCAAAACACTTTCACACAGTGCAAACCAAATAGAATCCACTACAAATAACACACACACCAGTGTCTCAGCAAATAAGGCAAAGCAAAACGCCTCAAAACAAAATGTCCTGGCCATAGGCAACTCCAGAGTAGACACACAGATGTGTCCTCCTCACCAGACTGGATAAGGAGAAGGCCGCATTCAGCTATCTATCAGGTGCCAGGATCCGACAAATCATATGTGCATTCAAGTCACTCAATAAGTACTGTTATGACTCTGTCAAAGTCAGTGTTGCAGTGAATGACTTCAGATGTACCTCTCTGGACTACATGAAGAGAGACATGACTGAACTTTCAGACTGTGTCCCAAGCAGGTCTGTTCCTAGCCCTAACCCAAGATGATACCACAATGTAGAAAAAAAATGACTGACTTCAACAATTGGCTTAGCTTCTGCTGTCAAATCCAGGGGGATCCAGTATCTGTCAGCCTGTGAAGACATGGTTGACAAATCATACTGCTTTTGCCAGCGATGGTTTTCACCAATCTCCTCTAGGCTTTTGGATAATGGCAAAGGCACTTGCCTCCCCCATAGTGCCTTTTTTAAGCAATGTCAAAACAACAAAATTTCTGAAGAAAAAAATTCACTTGAGACAAACGCAAGGTTATGCTGCTTAATGCTAGGAGCCTAAACAGGAAACTGCACTCCCTGGAAGCACTCCTCACTTCTGAAGATGCTGATGTCTGTGCAGTCACTGAGACACGGTTCAAGGCTGCTGACAGCACCCTGTCTGTACAAGGCTACTATGTCTTCCACACGTTCAGACACCCAAAATGAACATGACAGAATGAAAGGTGGAGGTGCATCCATCTTCATTAAAGCAAAATAAACCTAGAGACTAGTTAAACACTATGACTCTCTTGAGCTACTAACTACAGGTAAAACACCTTACCACATAATTGTAGGTACCACAACATGAACCAAAAAAAGCCCACTGCCTACCTGGACTTACTAGACTCACTCACTATACAGCCAAACACTTTGTTCATGGGAGATTTCAACTATCCTTCCATCGATTGGGCAACATACATGAGCTCAAGGCTCCTGGAATTTGTCAATACAAATGCCCTGGAACAGCTAGTCTGCAGAGCATCTAACAATGTAAACAGAACACCTCTGACACAATTCTAGAGGAACCTGGATGAGTGGCTGGGGCACTGTAAATTCTTGCCGGGGAGAGAGGCCACATCCCTCCTGGACATGGGCAGTCATCACTAAATGCAATCTTGGGTACTGAGTAGCATTTTTATGGTATTACATTGGGATGAAATGGCTAGGCTTAAAATTACCTTTAGGTCAATAGCCTAGTAAATCTCCTATGATCCTATGCACCCCCACAAGGGGCTCAAATATCCTAGACTTAGTACTCACCAACATGTGGAGGGGGGGTCACTGCACTATCCCCTATGTGCTGCCCTATCTGGTAAGGTCAGACCATAAATCTGTCTTCATTCATTCGAAGTAATGATCAGACATGACCACCCCCACAGGTGCAAAAATATTGGAAAGTTTCTCCAAAGCAAACTACAGCCTACTAGGTAATGGTATAGAAAGTTTCAAACCCCCTGCTAACACAGTCAATGATGACTCCTATGCAGAGGAGTATACAAATGCCCTGTATAACCACCTAAACAACTGTATAGACTCAGATGTACAGGACAGGATCAAAACCAAGTTCTCCTGAAAAAAACAGCTCACCCTGGCAGACCTCAAGTATAAATAGGTTATAAAACAAAAAGAAAGAAATTGATGTCTAAGAACAAGAGGGAACCTACTCAAAAGTAGTAGAATACCCTCCACAGCTTGAACAAGCAAATCAGATATCTTGTAAAGTCCTCTAAAGCTAGTTATGAAGCTAAATTAGCATCCCTACCTAAGGATAATTATAAGGCATTCTTCAGCTATGCCCGAAATCTAAAAGGGAACACCCAACTATGTGCTGAACTTATAGTGGACAGTACCGGTCATTGCTGAACCTGAGGAAATTGTCAACCTGCTAATTGACAGATTTGGTGCAAACCTCACCTCCCCTGTCCCCACCAGCTATACCCGAAAGTATACCTGACACCAGTCCTCCACCAAGCATCTCCACACAGCAGGTCATATCCACTCTAAGGCCAAAAACACTGCCTCTATGGGATCAAATAACATCCCAAGCTGTTTACTAAACAACCTAAAATAAGACCTAGTGGAACCACTCAGCGCTCTCTCTAACATCAGCCTGAGCACTGGCTTTGTTCCAGCAGAGTGGAGAACAATAATCCCCTTGCACAATGGGGGTTCATCAACCGACCCTGGGAACTACAGACCCCATAAGCCTAACCAGCTTTATCTACAAGGCCATGGAAAGAATCATCATGGACCTTATCAACAAGGACAGAGGTGACCTTCAAACTCTTAACTTGACCCAATTTGGCTTCATTAAGGGTAGATCATGTTTACTGAACCTGGGTGAACTTCTTCGAGAATGTCACCAAAGCCCTGCATGAAGGCAAAACAGTACATATTGCCTATCTGGACTTAGCCAAGGCTTTTGACAATCTCCCACTCAGGTATCACTGAGAAACTCTCCAAGCTGGGGATTAACCTATACGTCACTAGATGGGTAGCCAACTGGCTCACTAACAGAACTCATACTGTCAAAGTTGGGCATTCCACTTCTACCAGTAGACCAACTACCAGTTGTGTACCATAAGGATCTGTGCTGGGCCCTCTGCTGTTTGGAATCTATTTCTCAGAAGTCCAGGCAAAAGTAGATGGCCTGTGGCTTACCAAGTTCGCTGATGACTGCAATGTGGGTACAAATCATTGAGAGGAATTTCCTGCAAATTAAAATACTGACAGCACCCCATAAGCTAAAACCCAGTGGTGTGAGATTTGGGAACACAGGTTGACAGTAATCTAAACTTCGATCACCGCATGTTCACAGTGGTAAGAAAAGCCTTGTATGTTGCGCATTTCATAAGTAAAGGCATTGCATCCAAGACTAAGGCTGTTTAAACTACTCTGTACTGGACCTTCAGACCACTAATATTGTACAATGCTCCCTTCTGCATGTACTTCACCAGACACCTGCAGCAACTGAAGACCACACAGAGGTTTCTCACCAAGAAAATTTAGGGCCTCCAAAACATGACCTACATGGAAAGAATGAAAGCCCTGTCACTTTACTCTGTACCCTACAGGCTCCTGAAAGGTGACTTGTGCCTAGCCTACAGAGCAGTCTCTGACCCTGCCCTAATGGAAATGCTGCACATCCCCGAATGAAATGGGACAAGAGTGACTCACTCTAGAGATCTCAACCTACCTGTGACATTAACAGAACATGCTTGGGAGACTGATACATATCCCAGAGATTGCTGCTCCTTTGGAATAAACTCACAATTCACGTGAAGCAGAGTTCCTCAGTGACCCTATTCAAGTTCAACCCAGACAACTGGATGGGAGACTAAGGTCACCCCAGGGGTGGCACCCATGTCCTTCATGGACAGGGACAGTCGGTGCTGATCACAGACTTGCTCTGCAAATAATCATCTAACCAAAGTCAATTAAGGAATACGGGTATAACAAAGTTAGGCCTGTAAAGGCCCTAGGGCCAATAGCCTAGTAACCTCTTATGAACCTATGAATAAACTGGCCACATTGTGTGTTAGACACAGGCTACTCAGAAAGAGTAAAGAGGACAGGGCAGTTGCCATCTTATGTACAGGTAGGAGTGGGACACAGTGATAAGTTCCAACAACAGGTAGTGTGTGTGTTTGGTAATGGGGGAGCTGAGATGACTGGCCAAGAAGGGGATGGTGACTGTCGTCACGTGACTGGGTAGTGGTGGGCACTGCAGGGGTGTGTGCGCATACGCACACATCCCCAGCAGATGAAACAGCACTGTGCTGGAGTATGGTAGATAAGTCCAGAACATTTGCAGTAGACTTACACTCCGAGTGCACATGACCCTGTACGGAGGGGTGCCTCTCCCTAGAAGGCAACAGGTACGATCCACAGCTTGTAATGTGGAAAGAGTGCTCTGTGAGTGCAAAGATCATGTTACGGGTGGTCTCTGCATTAACACGCCATCTGGTCCCTGTCACCCTATAATGCCCTCAACAACAGATGGTAGTGTGGAGGTGGTGGCAATAAGAGTTCTAGATCGTGCCATCCCTCTCCCACAGTGAGCCTCCACACAAGATGTGGAGATGGACTAGCCATAGGAAGTGTACCTCCTATGTACAAATTCTCCACTTCCTATGTCCATGATGTTGCACATCTAACACAAGCATTCCTGCAGGTCTTTATGCAGACCGCATACTACCTACACAGCTCAGCTATGGCTGTACTGTTTTTTGTCCATCCCTGTATAAACTGAGTACTGGTCATGCTGACACTTAGCTTGAGGAAAGGGTAGTACCCATGGTGTGTTTTGGCAAGTGGCATGACAAACCGTGAGGTCATCATCTTGCTCAGTGCAATTGGCAGCTGCCATAATCAGTGACGGACAATTCCCCAAAATCAAGCAGTCCTATATTCATGGTAGAGGACTCTAATATTACCAAAAGCACTAAAACAATACCCCAACAAAGGAAAATCCCTTAGACACCCGCAGCCCACTGCAACTTCTATACAACAGAATGCTACAGAGAAGTGATGTTTAACGTACCTTGAGCAGATGGCTTTGTTTTACAGGAACAACAGGACTACATGTCCCAAAGAAGTTATACTTGCACAGTGTAACACTCTTCACTGCACAAGTAATGTCAATAGTAACTCATGTTCAGATAAACCAAGCTGTGGCAAAACCAATGGAGATCTGTGGTGCCACATGTAATTCAGAATGGATGTCTTCCATTCAGTCACAGATGTCAATACTGTCTAGACCTTCTCATGCAGAGACTGCAAGGGACTCTTGTGTTTGTCATACGTTGTTCTATTAGAGGACCCCTTTCCCACACCTATGACCCTCAAATGCCTTACTTCATGCAATAGTAATAATATTGGTAGTCCTTCTTACCACTTGATTTTAGTTCCAATTTTGGCCAACAACAGCACTGATGTCATCTAGAATGATCAGACAGACAAATGGAGGACCCACTCACATCCATCATGACAGAGGAACTGATCACCATACTCATAGAGGGCCTGTAGCAGGAATCATTCTCTGCACAAAAAAATTTACCTTTGTGATACTTCCTACCTTCAAGCATGACAAACTAACAGCAAAGAAATATGCATGTGAGATGTTGGAAGGTTACACAAGTACCCCTCGGCAGCTACCAATGCAACTGGCCAGGGCAGGCAAGACCAAAGTTCTGCTGCAATGGGTTGGGGGGCTACCCAAATGAATGGCTGGAATCTATGTGAAGATGTTGTGTAAGTGGTTTCTTCAGGTAGTTTACACCACTGCCACGTGTCAGTAAAAGTACCCTATGGAGGAAACCAGGCACAAATGTGTATGTATGTGGGACAGTTCATTACATTTTTATGTGCCGAGGCTGCACAGGAAACTTCTTGCCTCCACAGAGTTAGTCATATTTTTTGGCCCAGGCCTATGATGCCAGCTGTGTAACTCAGCTTATAGTGGTACATTTTGAGACTTCAGGACTAAATGATCGAATACTGTCCTCACTTTGGAGATCTAGTATGAGTTGTACCACAGGAGAAGAATCAATTTATTCTGAAAATGATTGTGTGATTCAGAGCTAGAGAAGGAGGATGGACTTGTTTCCTTACTCATAGCTGACCATTTTGGCCACCAGCTTTTATCCTAGTTCACCTGGTCCACCAAGACCAATATTCCAGGCACAACCTTACCCATGTCCAGCATCAGAGAGGAAATAAAGGACACTGATACAGCATCCTACTTCTACTAGGCCTGTGACCTAACTCTGCTCCCTCATGGCAACCCTTGTCAGCTCCACCATCGCTGCTCTCAGGTGGTGCATGAGTGCTTCCATGCATGAGCAACCTCCTGACTAAGAGGCTCACCACTTAAGCAGTACAGAGTTTTCCAGGCTTCTGCATTTAATGCAGTAAGCAGACATCTCCCACTCAATCCCATCCTCGTCCTGGGAACCTCTAGCACCTGTGCCTCTAATCGAGCAGTCCCCCTGTACCACCATGCCAAGAGAAAGAGCATGTTTTTTTTTACACCAATATGGGAATGTCAGTGCCAGAAGTTAAATTCCATTTTAACTTGGTTATTTTTCCAGAACTTTTCCCACGGGTGAGACCATAGTTGGGAATACAGAAATAAGAATAAGGGTGGTGCTACCTGGAACTTAGCAGGTGGTGGAAATCACTTGTATTCCTTTGTTCCTTGAGTGCCTGCCTCTGAGAAGGCACTTCATTATCTTGGAATGGCATGAAGAAACCCTTTTGGCCATGAGTGGATTGGGTATTCCAAGCTGGTGCATTACTTTAACACCAACAGCATTCTGAAGCACTTGCATATAGTATGGAACAGCAAAAAAAACAGGTTGCATGCCAGATGTCCCCCACTTGTGGAAAGCATTCCACACTACAGCATAGCTCATAGACTATGACAGAGGCATCAAAATCTGCATGCAACATTTGCCTTCTGGTGAGCGGATTCCCCTAGGAATGTGCCCCACTGAAGAGAGTCATCTGTCCTTGAAGGACCATTCCTACATGTTAATAACCCTCCCTGCAGAGATGATAAAAATGTGAATCCCTCTCTGCTTTGATATACTGTACTGCAGTCATGTTGGCCACCAGGCTGAAATGTGGCCTGGGGGGATAACTGCAGTAGGAGGGATTGAAACATCAGCAGTACTGTTCTTATTTCCAGCAGAATGATGTTTAGCACTACATTCTATCTACAAGCCCTATATTGTGTGGTCCTTGAAAATACCTTCACACCTCAAAGATGAAATGGCTGCTACAGGTGAGAAGTCCACAGAAAATTTTCCCGACAGAAAATTGGTAGGATACACCTACCAAATGAGGCACTTCTTGAATTGCTGGCAGATGCTGGTTAAGATATGCAGAAGTTTGCTTTGTATACTTGCTGTATACTCAGTGTCCAACGAAGGACCCTCAAATGGCATCTCTCATGAGTCATCATGTGATTACAGACTGTCAAAGTCTAATTAGCTACAGGCAAGTTTTGGCTGCTGCTGCCTGGGACAATGAGAGGAAGTTATGTTTCCAACAGCAGATCTTAAAAATGCTCTAGTGGTAAAAGGCTCTAAAATATCCTGGCATTTAGGGAATAGTGTAAGAAATGTAAAACACTTGGATGGATACACATATGACTTAAAAGCTAACAGTTATCCCCAAAGAGTGAAAAACCTGAGCAGATAATCTGTTATACAAGACCATTCTAGAAGCTGGCTATAAGGAGGAAGCTGTTCAGAGAGAAAAACACACTGGCTTCTAGTAACCTGAGACAGGCATCTACCACTGAAACTGATGCTGCTGTTAGCACAAACAGGAAGTTATTAAACTGTCCTGCAGCTAGTTCCAAGGCATACAGAGACAAAGCCCCAGTTATGACCAAGATGGCCTAGGTTTGCCTAGTGGCCCAGGTTTTGCCCGTTCAGGAGATGACTAATAAAGGACAGGAATAATAACGAAAAACGAGCTTGCCTCTTGCCAGGGGACGGGTTTAGAAAGTATGCCCTGGTGCATATGCTCTGCATACAACTTCTGTAGAATGGAGATGAGGCAGAGGCATTTGCTTATAAAGGGTGGGGTCACTGATGGTAAAGCAGGTGGCAAAGCTTTCGTACCACCCCATGGCACACCTACCTATTGGGCTCTATTGGACAAATACATGAATAGTAGGGCTTAAAAAAATAAAACATCTCTGATGAATGCTGTACTGAAAATGAGTTCTGATCACAAAGGAAAATGAGTGGCTCTGAAGCAACAACTGTAACATCATAATAGCCACTGGTCAAGCAGACAAACTTTGCCAAAAAAAAACCTCTCTCATTCCCGTCAGGGCTAAAAAACACGTCAGCTGAAAAAGATACATTTGCTATCTGATAAATGTTTCAAGAGGTGCACGTAAATACATTGTTTACAACAGTCTTGATAAGTGAAACAGAAGTACACTAATGCAGAAATTACTGACTGAAGTGGAAGGACCATTTCTGTATAACGAAACACTAACAGCCTTTTTCTGTTGGACTGGGATACAAGTTTCAATGACACAAGGAATGATTAGATCTGGGAAACAACAGCATATCAAGCTTGCAGATACCTTAACAGACTTGGGGAGAAGGGCATCTGCAGAGATGGAATTTGGTTTGAGAGTGCCAAGAAGCTTCCATATTCAGGGCAAAAAGAGGCTGACCTTAGTGTAACAGGAGTTATTCAACAGGTGGGAGCAGAGACAGGCTCGGTGTCAAATATTCTGGGAGCAAGACTTTGGAACTACATTGTCAAACTGAAAATTAAAGTGGGTGAGTTTCAACATGATCATACAGATGGCAGCTAATACCCAACCAGAAATGTCAGAGGTCCTTAAAGAAGGGGTCACTGATGGGATAGAAAGTGCTCACTTCTACTGCTCAGTAGTGTGTTCTTGACTTTATCTGCCTTTTTAAATAAGGTAAAAGTAAAAGCATGGCAACCCGGCTTATACAGTACAGTTTCCAAAAATGGTCTCTGCTTGGCTGCCATAAGCACTTTATTTCATGTGAAACTCAGAGAAGTATTTTGATATTTTCAGTCAGGGTGAAAATGAACAAAAGATTAAAATGCTTGCTGACAAAACTAAGGCTAGAACAGCCCATGGATTTCAATTAGCATTCTTAGCACAGAACTGAAATGGGAAGGATTTTTTTTTTCCTGGAGTGGTAATTGAAGTGTTTCTGAATCTTGTCTGGGTACCCAGAGAGCAAACAATGGAGGCTGTAAGATTAAAGCTTCACTCCTAACCCCACCCCCAAATACCACTGACAAATAACTCCTCCAGCCACCATTGAGAAATGGACACAAGGAACTATACAGAGCCAGCAGAAAACATATTTCTAAGTACAGGCTGCTAGTTCTGGTTTGTAAAATCAGCCAGGCCAGATAAACACACAACGGAAGATGACAAAAATCACCACTGAAGACAGAACAATTTACAGCAACAAGGTCTCCCATGACTACTCTCACAACCTTTCTGTTGACTGCTATTCAAAGTACTGGAAAGGCTCACAAAAGAAGCCAGTCATGCACTTGGGAAGGAAGGGGCTTATTTATACTAGCGTTGGAATGTGGCCCTCCATTTGTAAAGCAAATGGCTACTCATTAGGTTATCCTTCACACTTTCTTGAATAAGATTTGGCTTTATTATGACTGAAGCCACTACACTCATTCACTACCAAATTGTGGCGACAAAGCACCCGTTCATCATTTAAAAAAGCACCTACAGTCTTCTCTCTCGAGTTGCAGCCATTTCCTAGAGTGACCCCCAAAGACAAGTCTTGCTAATTTACAAAATTCTTAATGTAAACCTATTGCTAGTTATTAAATTCTACCTACTGTGCCCACTATCCGTCCAGGCCCTTCGACTCACAATCCCAAAAATCTAACATCTTTTGTGCTCCAAATTTTTCACACAATTCTAGCAATGATATCTGGGTGTCACATACTTTTCATGGTATCTTCCTCCTCAGGATACCACGCTTACACTGCTGCATTTCTGGAACTTTTGTGCATTTGTTATTTCTATCATGGCTGCAGGAAGCCAAGCCCCTCACTACCTTTTCCATCCTGTCTTCTGTCTGAACTGGAAATAGTGCCAGTATTCAATCTCTTCCATCAGATAAAAAAAACATTCCTTTTATGTCCACAGACACTACCTAATATGTTCCTAAACTTCTAAACGTAAGGTGTTCTACTAATGCTGCTAAACGAAGTACCAAATTATACATTTATTATGGTATTCATTTAATGTTCCCATTTGGTCACCTTCTAATGTAAATGCTTTATTATACTGATTGTTATGAAAAGTTGATTAGATGTAGTCAGTGCTCCTCATTCGTTAAAAGTTATGCATTGCTTTTTACAGTTTGCTTTATGTATGTTGAAGCCTTTTTCCCTTATTGTAACTATGCTGTGGATGTAAAGACCCATCAAAATCACCTAAAATGTCTCTATAGCTGTAAAGTTAGGGTGTTTTGTTATGCCACCAAACCAAGCTTTGAACCAGAAGATAGTGAACATTTACCAAAAGCAATGTCTTTTGGCTTTTCCCGGTTAGGGGTCACCACAGTGGATCACCGGTGCGCAGACTGATTGGCAGTGGACGTTTACAGAGCCAAGTTGCCAGCCCGACACTCAACCTTCATGGAAGGCACACGCACCTACCTGCATGTCTTTAAAGCTCACTCAGTTGCTGGGAGGACATGCAGACTCTGCACAGAAGGAACTCCAGCCGGGAACTGAACCGAAGAACCTCTTGCTATGAGGCGACAACACTAACCGATGCACCACCGCAACCTAATAGCAAACATTTACTATTATTTAATTACTTAAGCACCGCAACTTCTCTGTTTTTATTAATTTTCCATGAGACTGTCTGTAAAAAGCACTGCATTTACTTCTATGGCTGGTTGAGGATATGCAGTATGGTATTCCATCTTAAAATGGAAGTCCTGTACTGCTTTTTTCATTTTTTGTTCTACATATATCAAACTATTTTAATTTGCTATAACTAGGATGCGGCGAGGAAAAAGGACACCAATGGCCCACTCCATTTACCTGCTCAAAACAAATAAAATAAACACAGGTGATGGTGAAACTTCTTGTTTTGCTTATATTCACAGTGATTAATAGGAAATCACTATCAGATAAGTATGGCTGCCGAGATAAAACCAAATCCCTTATTTAATGCCCAGCTACACTTTCTACTTCCTGTTACATTTCTAGCCTACAATTTCTTTTAATTTTGTGTGCACGTTTACAATTTACAGGTACTAAATGAAGTACCCACTGCTAGAGTATGTTGATACAACTGCACGTCTGCAGTATTAATAAGTACTTACTGAGGTATTTACTACTGCAGTACTGTAATCACAATGACGAATCTGGAATTTATTCCCTCTCTTAGCTGATTATAACGACTGAGTTCACAAATAATTATACCTTTGCTTAACATCCAGCCCGTTGCTGTACAGTATTACTCTTCATGGTCAGTTCTGGTTCCAAAGTCATGGTCACTGGCTGACTATACACTTTGCTCTGCATTTTACCTTGCTTTAATATTATTTTTCATCAAACTAATGGAAGGCAAGTGCTAGGTGAGGGAAAGAGTGAGCACTATGGGAGTGTACACAGCACACATCTTTTGCTTCTGTGTACTAGTATTCACCAAGTAGATGTGGAAACACATGTATTAATATCAAGGGCCAACAAGTGAGAAAACGCCTCTGTCAGCAGTATTTGAGGTAGTTTACAGAAAAGCGAGTGGAGATGACCAAACTTTGGGATATTATCCTTGCACAACAGGGCTGTTTTGTATGTATATCTTCACCAAACAAGGGGTGTTCAAAAGGAGTTCACCTGCTGGGGTGTGATGAATACCACTTTAGATATCTCTACACCAGCTGTGAAAGACAGGGAAAAGATCAGTGCACAAGCTAACTACTACCATATAAAATATAAAGGATTCCGGCCATCCAGCAACAGCCCCTTTTTCTTATTTTTGGGGTTGGGGTGTCATATCAACAGTAACCATCACCTAGAGTCAATCTAGCTCTGTTGCTGCTTTTATTCCATATTACATGCATGCACACATACTCACACCTATGGCCAGCTTATACTGTCCAATCCATCTTCTGCATGTTTTTGGAATGTGAGAGGAAACCCACATGGATACAGGGAACACATGCAAACTCCACACATAAGTCACTCCAGCCAAGAATCGAACCGGAGAACATCTTCCTGTAAGGTGACAACACTACCTGCTGTGCCACTGTGCTTTATTCAAAAACCTTCTAAACTGCCACAATAAGCAGATCTGTTTAAAACATTACAAAATGGCTCCCTACCACTAATTAACGGTCATTCTATTTGTTCCTAGCTGCCCAATCACATTTTTACAAAGTTAAATTTGATTGTAGGCTATCTCGTAATGTAAACACTGCAAAATCACTTTGTGTAAAGGTACTTAACCTGTATTTGCAGATTTCCCCCTTTCCCAGCTGTAGTGCAATCAAAGAATTGGTGTAGTTAAGTAATGGTAATGATGTAAGGGGGGAGGGAGGGAGTGCTGTCTCCCACATGGGGTGTACAGATATTTTCAACTATTACAGCAACATTATGTGACTTGACTGTGAAGCTGTCTGTGTGATCAGTCGTAAAAAAAGGTCTTGTAACTGGTGAAGATTAAGGCTATGAGCTGCTACCACATTGCTTCCTGAGGTCCAGGGTTCGATACCTTCACCCTCCATTTGCCTAACTGTGTTACTCTAAGCAACTCACTTAGACAGTGCTCCTTAGCAGATTCTGAAAAAGATCCATGTGGATTAGTCCTCTGCCTTGGTTAACAAATACAAACAAATAAAAAGACAAGACAAACAATTATATAATGTAATACAAAGGGAAATAGATGTGGGGAAACAATATTACACATTGTGTATGTTAGTATGGACAACACATAGCCTTAAGACACAGATAAGATTAGAGCTTTATGGTCAAACAACAAGCGACGTTCTCTCATGTGCATAAAATACAATGTACCTTGGCCAGTACTGGAGGATAACTGGCCCTGGTTTATGCTGCCAAGTTAAACATTAACAATGAAAGACTTCAAAATGGTAGAGTAGTTATCTTTGTTCCCTTATTTCAGTTTGTTTGTAGAAGTCTTACTCTAGGGACCCTGTGAATAAAAACATAAAACCAACAAAAAACACTGAGGAACCACTATCCCTTGCTAAGTAGCTAAGATACAAGCTCACAGAAAGAGTAAGGTGTGCCATTTACCTTTTCAAGCACACGATACAAAACCTCTACTAACAAAAACTAATACTGCAGCAAACCCTACTCAAAATACACAACTCAACATTACTGCAACATCTTCAGTCAAACCTAAAAATACAAGGAATATTCATTACAATCAATCCAAAGCACTTGGTTGAATTAATGGACTGTGAAAACAGCGATTTAAAATTAAGGGAACTGTTTACTGTTTAATTTAGTTCATCCATGCTTGTATGTGCTCAACTAACAAAGCACCTGCACTCACTACAAGTGTTAAGAGACAAAGAATGATTTCATAAAGATGACTTGATGACAGAATTCATGCTCTAACAGTGTGACACTACACTGCAGCATGGGGGGGGGGGGGGTGCTGCACTCCTAAGATGTCGGCCTTCAGATGAGACATTAAACTGAGGTCCCCATCTGCCTGAGTCA
Organism: Protopterus annectens; assembly: GCF_019279795.1. Taxonomy (NCBI): domain Eukaryota; kingdom Metazoa; phylum Chordata; order Ceratodontiformes; family Protopteridae; genus Protopterus; species Protopterus annectens. The sequence continues at coordinate 1,140,067,391 of NC_056737.1, forward strand.
GCTAGTGGTAGCTCAGGTGGATGCAAATGATCCCACAGCACTTACTAAAAAAAAAGGTTACAGGAACTTTCCTGTGCCCTGGACAAACTTCCCTCTTCTGTATAAATACTATCTTGTGTCTATCCCCAATAATAAGTTTGTGCCTAATGAGACTGACCTGGGATGACAAAAGTAAACAAATGTGGGAATGCAAACACAAACATAGCACCAGACGTGATAAAACAACACATTTACCTTGTATCATTTATCCGATTTCCTCATCAGCAACATAAAACTGTACATTTACCCTAAATACATTTGTCAACTTTTCCCATGACAAAAAGTACAGTTTTGTACCTACCATAAATGTAGATGGTCGAGGATCCACATTGCTGCAGTCCTAACACTTGGGTAGTCCGCTGTCCCAGTCGGCCCGAATACCAAAGTATATGGCTGACGTCGGTCAAGGCGCATTAGTCTGACGTCAGGATGTCAGGGTACAAATGCGCATGACCGACGTCATATCCTCAGTCTTTTCTTGCCCCAGATGTCAGAAGACCCTAAAAAGATAAGGCCAAAACCAAAAAACACCAAACACTCCTGCACCAAATATATGTACAATATATACAAAATTACAAGAGTATAACCTCACCCACACAACCACCCCTAAACACAGAGGGGAAGGAGGGAGTAAATTGGACTGCAGCAATGTGGATCCTCGAACATCTACATTTATGGTAGGTACAAAACTGCACTATGTTCTTCATTCCACATTGCTGCAGTCCTAACACTTGGGTAGAATCCCAAAGCAGAGGTAAGGGAGGCTGGCAAATCATAAAGAAGCAGGAGCTGTCAACATGCCTTGCAAAATAGCTGTGGCAAAACCAGCCCTAGATTTAGAGTAGAGAGGAAGGTGGTAATGCTTAGAGAAAGTATGCACTGAACTCCAAGTAGCTGCCTCCAAAATATCCTTAGTTGGCACCCCTTAGAAATGCTGTTGAAGTGGCAGTAGCCCTAGTGGAATGAGGCCTAATCCCAGCTGGAATCTCCTTGCCATGATGGGAATAACAAAATGCAATGCAAAACCCAATCCACTTAGAAATAGTTTGTTTTGACACAGGCTTGCCCTGAGAACTCAAAGCAAAAGAAACAAACAACTGCTGAGACTGCCTAAAATCCTTAGTCCTGCTTAAATAATAACGCAACTGCCTGTGTACATCTAAAGTGTGCAAAATCTTTTCCCCCTTATTTTGGGGATCTGCATAGAAAGTAGGCAAATGAATAGTTTGGTTTAAAGCCACACTAGAAACCACCTTAGGCATAAAGGAAGGATTAGTACGTAATGATACCCTATCCTTATGGAAAATCAAAGAAGGCTCAACTGCCATAAGGGCCTGCAATTCAGAAACCCTTCTTGCAGAAGTAATGGCCAACAAAAAAGCAGTCTTCCATGACAAGTATTTCAATTCAGCAGTAGCCGCAGGCTCAAAAGGTTGTAGAGTAAGTTTCTCCAACACAAAATTGAGATCCCAAGCAGGAGTAGGATCTCTCATTGGGGGTCTTATATTCTTTGCCCCTCTAAGAAATTGCTTGAACAAAGGATGCGAAAACAATGGTGGGTCACAATCATAGTGAGCTGAAATTGCTGCAGCATGAATCTTAATGGAAGAGAAAGACAAACCTTTGTCCAATAACTCAGTAAGATATTGAAGAGCCACACTCAAATTAGGCTCAGAAATCTCCAAATTCTTTGCTGCACTCCAAAATAAAATCTCTTCCATTTTTCTGTACACTTTCCTTGTACTAGGTCTTCTGGCTTCCATAATCACATTTAAAACTTGTTGAGGAAGTTGAGACCTGCTGTGTTTCAAAACAGAATATGCCAGGCTGTTAGATGAAGAGAGTGAAGCTTGACATTGAGTAGATGACCGTCCCTCTGAGACAACAGGTGCGGAATCAAAGGTAAAGGCCATGGAGGCTTCTTTACCAGACTCCTCAGTAATGGGTACCAGTGTTGCCGAGGCCAATCTGGAGCTATTAAAATCATCCTTGGCTTGTCTTGTCTGACCTTTAGGAGCACCTTTGGGAGAAGAGGCAGAGGTGGAAAGGCATACACATGAAGATTTTTCCAACTGAAAGAAAGAGCATCCACTTTCCAAGCTGTGTGATGAAACCTTTTGTGCAAAACTTTGGCAGCTGGTGGTTTAGTGGAGAAGCGAACAGATCTATGTCTGGAGTACCCCATGACACTGTCAATTTCAAATACATGAAGATCCAGTTTCCACCGTGGGGATCCATGATTTGTCTGCTTAACACATCTGCTAAGGAGTTCTGTGCTCCGGCAGAAACCTTGCCTGAAGAGTTAGTTGCAAGCTGAGCGCAGTCTCCCATAAAATCATTGCTTGCCTGCATAACGGGTAAGAATGTGTTCCCCTTGTTTGTTGATGTACCACATGACAGTTGTGTTGTCTGTTAGAATCAACACCTGCCCTGGAAGAAGTAACTCCTTGAAAGCCATTAATGCAAACTGGACTGCTAACATCTCCTTCATGTTGATATGTAGATGCTGCAGTCTGGCAGGCCACTTGTCTTGTATCCACTTTCCATTCAGATGAGCTCCCAAGCTATGTCTGAGGCATCTGTCGTTAGAATCTGACTCGCCTCTGGCCGGGTCACAGAGTGTCCCTTGTTTAGGTGACATTCCTGAGCCCACCACAAAAATTCCTTTTGAATGCAAGGTATTATTTGAATGACAGTGTCCAAATCCTGGCAGTGCTGTGTCCATACATTTTTGAGATACCATTGCAGCTTCCTCATATGCAGTTTGGCATTGGGAAGCACCAGAATACAAGATGCCATGAACCCTAAGGCTTGAAGGACTGTCCTTGCAGTCAGCCCGGACTGAAGAGATAGTTGATGGAAGTAAATGGAAAGATTTTTTTGTTTGTCCGGGGTTAAAAAGGCCATCTGGGTTGCTGTATTCAGTCTCACACCCAGAAAGCACATGTCTTGAGAGGGTACTAGACTGGACTTTATTTCGTTCACAGAATACCCTAGGCATCTTAGCACTGCTATCACATATTCCAAATGCTGTAAAAGGTCTACATTTTCTTGAGCCAGAATCAGGCAGTCGTCCAAGTAAGGATAGATTTGTATTCCTTTTAGCCTGAAGTAAGCTATCACTGGAGCCAGAACCTTTGTGAATACTCTGGGCAGTAGATAAGCCAAAGGGCAATGCAGAGAACTGATAATGGGAATTCCCAGCTCGAAAACGCAGATACTTCCTGCAACTTAGTCTGATAGGCACATGAAGGTAAGCCTCCTTGAGATCTAAAGTTACCATCCAGTGATCTTTGCCCAGCAGAGGTAAAAGCTGTTGTAACGTCAACATTTTGAACTTGGGAATGTCCAGATAAGTGTTGAGGATAGATAAATCCAAAATTGGTCTCCACGTGTTCCCCTTCTTTGGTACTAGGAACAGGCGAGAATAAAATCCTAGGCCCCTTTCTGGCACAGGAACCGGCTGAATGGCCCCTATTTGGAGTAACAGAGAAATTTGCTTGTGAGCCTCTTTTCTTTGTAGAGGAAGAATGTCTGGCATGCCTTTGAAAGGAGGCAAGGTATGGAAATAAAACCTGTAACCGTGGTGAATGATATCCAATACCCATCTGTCTTGGGTAATTAAATTCCAATTTTCTTTGAAGAGAGCCAGCCTTCCTCCCAAAGGTGCTGCCAGACGAGAAAGTACTGGCAGCTGAAAAGGCAGGTCATTGGGTCTGTTTATGAAAGGACTGACCCCTGGCCTCACCAGAAGACTGAGCAGGTGAACTCCCTGTTCTAGGCCTAAAAGAACCTTGAGCTCTGCCCCTACCACGTCTAGACCTACCCCTAGACTGGGAATCATAAGCAGGATATGTCCATCCCTTAGTAGGCCAATTTCTACTAAACTTGGAGGCTGAACCTGCAAAAATCTTTAACAGTCTGCATAGACTTAGCCTTGTCCTCCATTTTCTTTAAAACTGCTTCCACAGGCGAACCAAACAACACGTCAGACTGTAACGGAGCATCCAAAATCCTTGTCTTAACATGCTCAGCTAAATTCTGATCCCTCAGCCAGGCATGCCTACGAAGAACAGAACCAGTGGCAGCCACCCTCGAAGAGGCCTGCACAGCATCAAAACCACATTGCAAGGAATGCTTACCCACCTGTTCAGACACATGAACTAAATCCTGCAACTCTTTACACTCAATACCTTCCGCCAGAGCATCCACCTTAGACTTCAATTGTGAAAGGAGATAATTTTGATATTTTAACATGTGAAACTGGCAATTCAAGCCCTCATGGCTAAAGTGGAAGAAGTATACACTTTCTTTCCCCATCTATCCAAAGCCCTTGCCTCTTTATCAGGAGGAACAGGATTTTTAACAACAGAAGCCTTAACACCTTTAGGCCCCTGAGAAACAGTTTCGGGTCTGCCCTAGGACTCTTAAAAGATACTTATGAGCTTCAGGCACCCTATAATACCTATCTGGTTTAACTGGGGCAGGAGGCAAAGAATCAGGGTTCAGGAAGCCTCTGCAAAACATCTTCCACCACATCCAGAACAGGAGGTATAGCTAAAGGCCTATGCTGGGGTAAAACAAAATTCCCTAAGCCTCTTCCTGGAATCAGAGAAATCTTGACCTTCCCATTTAAAATGCTCCCTCATGGAATGAAGAGTCTCTGAAAAGAAAAATCCTCAGGAGGAGAAGTCAAGGAGTAGAATCATCCACATCAGAATCAGAATAAGGAGGATACTCCTGCAAGTCTTCAGCCAAGACTCAGAAGCCTCGAACACTGCTCAAAACTCTCAAGCTCAGGTTCCACCCTAGGCCTCTTATCAGGAGGGGCATAGAACCTCTAATCATAGTAATCAAATCTTCTGCCATTTTAAGCATATGTTTCTTAGGCAAAGATCCTGAAGAACTAGGAGAGACCCCCACTGAAGTTAAACCTGGCCTGCCTCTCAAAGAAGCCTTGGAAACAGAAGGGAGGGCCTAACCACCTTAGGAAGAGAGGGAGAACAGCCACCTGAGAAGCCCCTTCAGCCTGGCCTACCTCCTGAGAGGACACATCCTGTAACAGTAAAGTCTCTCCCTGAGACTCCAAAGAAACTTCTGGCAGAACCTCCGGCTCCACTGAGCCTTCTAAAGAACCGACGTCCGGGACTGACGGTTCTTCCAACCTAGGCTTTGCTGCTTTGTCCTTGCGCTTTTGGAAGCGGGCGGAGCATCCGACGGCATTTTATAATTACAACGCTGCCCAAAAACTAACCTGGCAGAGTCTAACCTTCTCTTATAGTGCGTTTGTTAAATCTAGCACAAGAGCGACATCCAACAACGCCATGCTCAGGCCCTAAACAAGGTATACACAAGGTATGGTAATCCCTATGAGGTATCTGTTTCCCACAAGAAATACAGTTATTCACTTTTTCTGACATGCGGTTAAATACTGAGGCAAGAAAAAAAACAAAATATTCCCCAACGGGTACTTAGCCAACTTTGATTCGGTCTGAAACTCCGACTTCAGAAAATTTCAGAACGCCAACCTGCACTCGCAAAACTGCTTCTGCATCGGACCATGCGGCAAAGACTGAGGATATGACGCCGGTCATGCGCATTTGTACCCTGACGTCCTGACGTCAGACTAATGCGCCTTGACCGACGTCAGCCATATACTTTGGTATTCGGGCCGACTGGGACAGCGGACTACCCAAGTGTTAGGACTGCAGCAATGTGGAATGAAGAACATCTGGTTTAAGAGCTTTGTGTGGCTGATGCAGTGAAACAAATGTTTTATATAACAATTTCCATTTATGCCTATCGTGTGATGTTTACTCATACCACAAAAGTTGAAACAATGACTTTTAAAACTGGAATGCAAGGTTGACAACTGCAACCATTCATACTGCACCACAAAAGTCACTTCGTATTACAATGCATAATTTGTCGCATCAAAAAAAAGCTATATACTTGTATCAAAACCATTGTACATTATATGTGTGCACATAGCTATATGCATTTTTGCTCTCCAAATTCCCAATGAAAACTGCCTCTGTCCATGCACTACCCTGCCTAAGAAATCAAAGTGCATAAATATTGTATCTTAGCAGTTAAATCAGCCAGAAAAATAAAGACGCTGTGTTCTCACGGCTTGAAGTAAAGCAGTCAGTTGGAATGATAGTTCCTTCCTAGCAGTTTGCCTTTCAAATTAATAAATTAAATTCTTGGTTGTTGTTGTGTCTTTCGGCTTTTCTCGGTTGGGGGTCGCCACAGCGTAACTCCGGTCCGCGAATGATTGGTAGTTGATTTTTACGTGCCGAGTTACCAGCCCTGACACAACCTTCAATGAAGGTACGCCCATTCACGCATGTCTCCACACAGAAGACGCTCTAGCTGAGAATCGAACCGGACAGCATCTTACTGTGAGGCGACAACGCTACTGCAGCACCACCACCGTGGGCAATAAATTAAATTCTTGGTGATACATAAAAAAGAAGAAGCAGTTCTAAAACAAAGAATGATTAGTAAGTGCTAGAAAAAAATGGCACAAAGAAGCAAAGGTGACGTGGACAGCTCTTTTATATCTGCACCTCACATGGTCTGTTGCTTCTCCATGGAGAATCTCCCAGCATTAATGTGAAAAAAAAAGTTTGGTGTGCTCACATCTTTTCACTTTCAGTCCCAAGCCTGTTTACCTACAGTAACAATGTGAAGCTCAAAATGAGATTACCGACAGTCCTTAAACTGTTAATGATAATACAACTAAAACATACAAAGCTGCACAGATTAAGGAGCCTGTTACATGTTCTGCTGTCTAAATTACTCTGTGTAGCTAAAATCCCAGTCAAACATTTATGTTAAATGTCCTTGACGTCTGCAATCTCCATTGATGTCTAAACAAACCTAAATTATGTCATATGTTATATTTGCACAGGTCGGAAAAGAAATCCTCATACAGTTCTTGACTGCAAATAACAATCTAGTTGTAGTCACCACATTCATAACATTGAGGGGCGCTCATTTTAAGTGCTTCTTTCCTCCTCAAAGACGCACACAAACCATGCTGTTTCTGTTTAATGGACAAACTATAACTCCTAGTTTCAGTATCTCGTCAGTAAAACCTTAACCAGTGATTTCAACACTAGAGTGTTCCCTTCCATAATCAATGTTTACTGATTAAACTCAATAATGTTCAGACTAATCCAAAGGCAAAATCTCAATACTTCCCATGTACACATTAGCTTACAGTTTCTAGAAAATAAAGTATCACAATCAACTGCTTTACATTTAAGCAAGCAGACAATTCTAAAATAATTTCCTATATCAACTTTTTATGCTATGTGAAGATATTTAGTTTATATGAATGCAAAGCACGACACCAACACTACACAGAGGTTTAAAAAAGTGCATCTGCAAAAGTACACTAGCCTCAGTTATGATCTCAAATATAAAGTTTAATCAAGAAGATAAGAATCTTTATAGGGAAATTATAATCACTACAACAACTTCACATCCCGGACTATGAATCAAGTTAATAGACCTCTTATAGTAACATGATTAGATTTACTCTTTTACCAACATGATTAGATTTCCTCTTTTATCAACTAATACTTTTGCAAACTGGTCTTGTGCAATATTCTCACACAATTCTTCCTTAATCTTTCAGGAAATACTTTAATTATGGAAAACTGTTAGAAACTCCTTGTTTTCTGACTGAAGAGTACTCTCAATCTGGAAATATAATCACTGATAAGTGTAATTCTTGGCACTAACTTTTCAGAGTTCAGCATTGTCTTAATTTTTGCCTGATTGGATTACTTTATATATTTGGCAACTGAATTATTTTATATATTTGCTGGCATTGTTTTTTTTTTTTTTTTTTTGTTTCTCATCTCTTCTGAAACTGGCTGTCCCCTATTTCTGTGGTGGTGTTAAAGTTTATAAAACTGGTCTAACAGCTTTTTTTTACCTGATTGCTTCAAGGCTTGCTGATTTAAAATAGCCCGTTTGTAAATTCCTGCATACACTGTTAGAAACTCCTTGTGTTCTGACTGAAGAGTGCTCTCAAACAATCTGGAAATATAAACGCTGATAAGTATAATTCTTGGCACTTTAACTTTTCAGAGTTCTGCATTGTCTTAATTTTTTCCTTATTGAATTATTTTATATATTTGCGGATTTAATTATTTTATATATTTGCTGGCATTGTTTTTTTGTTTCTGATCTCTTCTGAAACTGGTTTTCTCCCTCCCACTCACCTTATTCCTGTGGTGTTTGTTATAGTTGGTGGCTTTGCAGTTGCCCGCCCCTAGTGTAAATTTGATCTGGGATACTCCTCCCAGTCTAGTATTCATTCTACCTAATACAGAGAGAACATTTGAGAAGGCCAACCCACTTAGGTTTTTAACCTTAATTACCTTCTGCTCCTCCTTCCTCCCCTTGCACTTTATGAACAAAAATAAAATCTCCTTGTGTTCTGAGTGCGGAGTGTGGTTCTCATCTGATAAGTATATATTTTGGCACTTCTTAACTGTTCAGAGTTGAATAAAACAATTGACTTTAGCTCAGAATACATTTCGAATAAACTGCATTTATTTAAACTGTATTTGCTTTAATACTGGTATACACTCAACTGTGCTAGCTTGCACTACACTTGAATTGTTTTTAGTGCTGTTTTAGCTGCTTTCTGGAAAAAAACAATCTAAGCTTGTTTCCTGCCTCTCCTGTAACCAGTCTAACTCCAGATACAGATTTGCTGTATCCAGGACCGTTGGTAAGCTTCTGAGCCCCCCAAGCCTTTTTGTGTTGGAGGGAAGCTTTGTAGCTTATCAGTGGGAGTGGTAAGCACTGGGTAGCCTATCTACCACAAGAGGAGTGGTTTCTGGACCAGAAATTTTAGTTTATTGGCCATTTGAGCAGTTTTTCCATCTCTTTCAACTTTCTGGTTTAAAAGCCTACATTTGCACTTGTTTCCTGCCTTTTCTGTAACTAGTCTAGTCCAGATACAGATTTACTGTATCCAGGACTGTGTTTTTGAGAGGTAACAGAGTCTGCTCTTCAATTTTTCCCTTACATCTGCTAGTTCTCTCCTCTCCTGCACTTTTACTAGCTTATTAGTTTAGCACTTTACCAGACTTCTTGTAGCAATTATTGCAGCACACAAAAGTGCTACCAGCACTAAGCATTCTACAAGGAAACAACTCGTATTAATTAATGCCCACCCTTCCAGGCATGTCTAAAGGTCAGTTCCCTGTGCTTTCTCATATTAACCTGGTGAACTTGGGCATCCTGAGGCAATGTTGCAACTGCCTCATGTAAACTGACAACCCTCTCCTCTTACCTCCCAACACTCAAACTTGAGAGAGATGCACTTATATATCCATAATGGAAGTCACGCACTCTCTAGCCAAGACCGGAATAGCTGGTCAAGAGGAGAAGGTCAACACTTGCACCATACCACATGGAACACACAGCCCTACAGAACACACACCAGCACTGCCTTCACATAAAAACACAAATCACACACCCACTTTCGCTGAGGCTCTCAATAAAAATCTACCCAAACAGCAGAGACCACCAAGGCAGAACTGCACCAGACCACCACAACACAACACTAATCAAGAGACGCATAACTCTCCTAAACAGTGTGCCACTCAACCAAAGCCCCTAAGGCAAAACAGCATGCCCAACACACTAGTCATAAGTGACTCATTAGTGAGGCACACTGATGTCCCACTCACTAGGTTGAATAAGGAGTAAGTAACAGTCAGCTGCCTGTCAGGCATCAGGATCCACCACATAACGCACCCAACTCAGGTCCCTCAACAACAGGTACAAACATGACTCTGTCATTGTACATGTGGGTGTGAATGACGTGAGACGTACCTCCCTGGACTACATGAAAAGAGACATGGAGGAGTGTCTTGGATTAGGTAGCCCAGGTGGGTATGACCCTAACCCTGAGCAGCATCCTACCATCACCCAGAAAGATACCACAGTACAAGCAGAAAATGACTGATTTCAACAATTGGCTAAGTTTCTGGTGTCATTCTAAGGGGATCCATTATCTGTCTACCTAGGATGACATGATTGACAGACCTTGATGCTTCGTCAGAGATGGCCTGCATCTGTCACCCCTTGGCTTCGGGATACTGGCCAAGGCTCTTGCCACCCCCTATAGTGCCTTTTAAAGCAGTGTTCCAAAGATCAAATTACCACCGTAACAGCTACAAACAAATGCAATCTGAGAGTCCTGCTACAAGTCTAAATCTCAAAATGCACTTGCTCGAAGCACTCCTTAGAATAGAGAACATAGACATTTGTGCTGTAACAGAGACCTGGTTCAAGGTAGCAGAAAGCACCCCTGCACTGCCAGGCTATAACTCATTCCACACCTTTCAGCCCCAGAACTTGGACCAAACCTCCAAAGGCGGTGGTGTTTCCATATTCATAAATAATGTGCACATCTCCAGACTGGTAGTCCAACATAACACATCTGAAATACTTCAGGTGTAGCTAACATTAGGAAAGGCAGCAATTCAGGTCGTAGCCTACTACAGGTCCCCAACCATGTCCCAAGACTCGCACTCCATGTTCCTAAGGACCCTGGAGAATATCAGGGTCCACCCTAACAGTCTCATACTGGGCAACTTCAACTAACCCTCCATTAACTAGGAAAAGTACTCCTGTATCAATACACTTTCCCAGTGCTTTCTGGAATTCATTAATTACAATGCACTGGAGCAGCTCATTCCAACCCCAACTAGAGTTAGCAGCATCCTTGACCTGGTCATTACTAATATGGGCGAAAGTTGCTCTACACTCAACAGTCAACTCCTCCCTGGTTAGATCCGACCAGAAAAACTAATCACCTTAGAAATCCACATCCCTCCCACCCTCCCCCACAAAGGTAACCACCATGAAAAACTTTTCCAAAGCTAACTTTGGACTCCTAAAAACAGAGGTGGCTAACTTCATGGCACCCACACAAATGGAGAATAGTTGCATGACCACCGATTCATACATCAATACACTGTATGAACACGTACACAAATGCATGGATCTCGCCATACCCAATAGAACCAAGATGTTCTCCTCAAAAGGAGGAAGCCAATCTGGTGTTCCCTTGCCATAAACAAACTCTACAATAGAAGGAGGAAACTGATGCGGAATAAGACAAAGTCCCAAGCCTGGAAAAACTCCCTTATCAGCCTCAACAAAAGATGGAGATCCCTCATCAAATCCTCTAAAGCTAGTTATGAAAAAAGAATTAGTAAAGACAACCACAAGGCCTTCTATAGTTATGTAAAGAATCTCCACGGCAATACCCAGACTTTTTCTGAGCTACGGCACAATGGTACCTCCTATACTGAGCCAACAGATATTACCAACATACTGGCTGACAGATTCAGTGCTACCTTTAACCCCCCCCCCCAAGGACCAGTCACAATACCAGTAGATTATCAGGCACCCAGTATTACTGCTGTACAGGTTAAAACAGCACTGACCAAGGCCACGAATACAGCTTCTATGGGACCTGACAATATCCCTGGCTGTGTTCTACATGAACTACAGAGTGAACTGGCACATCACCTGTGTGTCCTGTTCAGTCACAGCCTCACCTCAGGCTTTGTCCCTACTGAAAGGCACACTGCTACAGTCATCCTTCTCCACAAAGGAGGAGTGACTACAGACCCCGGGAATTATCGCCCAATTAGCCTGACGAGTCTGATGTGCAAAGCTATGGAGCTCATCATCATGGACCTAATAAACAAGGATTTAGGGACTCTCCATTCTCTGGATCCTACACAGTTTGGTTTTGTGAAGGGTAGATCATGCCTGCTCAACTTGGTCGACTTCTTTAAGTCAGTCACCAGAGCTGTGGATGAAGGCAAGGTGGTTCATACAGCCTACCTTGATCTGGCCAAGGCCTTTGATACCATTTCCCACTCAGGAATCATAGAAAAACTCACTAAGCTAGGTATCACTAGGTGGGTTGCAAACTGGCTCGTAGATAGAACCCACAATGTGAAAGTAGCTGAGTCCAAGTCAGACTGCCGTCCAGTTACTAGTGGAGTCCCACAGGGTCTGGTCCTGGGTCCTCTCCTGTTTGGTATCTACATCTCTCTAGGCCAACATGAAGGGAATCTGGCTGACAATGTTCACAGACTTGGGAGCTATTATTAACTCCCCAAGTGATGTTGACATCCTACAGAAAGGCCTCAATGACACCAATGACTGGTGTCAGAACCACTGCCTTAAGCTCAATGCCAAAAAATGTGTCATCCCCCCCTTGGGAAAAACCCGGTTCCCTTGAATTACCACACTGATGGTAGTCCACTGAACACAGAAGGCATTATAAGAGATCTGGGAACACAGGTTGACAGCAACATCTCTTTTGTCCACAACGTTTGCCCCCGTGGTCAGAAAGTCCTTCTATGTGGCACATCTGATTACTAAGGGTTTTGCATCCAGGAAGAAAGAGGTTATTGTCTCCCTCTACTCTTCCCTCATTAGGCCAGTCATCGAGTACAATGCCCCATTTGGCATGTACCTCACTAGACACCTGCAACAACTGGACAGGCTGCAAAAGTACATCACAAAGAGGATCCTAGGCCTTAAACACTTGTCCTATATGGACAGACTCAAAAAACTCCAAATATTCTCTGTCTCATATTACCTACTTAGAGGAGATCTCTGCTTGACTTACAAAGCCATGTCTGACCCAGGTCTATTAGAAATGCTCCATCTAAAGAAATCCCAGTCCCTCTGCACTACACGCTCCAGAGACCTCAACCTCATTACCACAATCAACAGAACATGCTGGAGGGACAGGTTCATAAGCCAGAGACTGCCCATGCTATGGAATAGACTTCCCATACATGTCAAGCAGAGCACCTCACTGGCCCCCTTCAAGAGAAATCTTGATGAGTGTATGGGAAATAGAAAATTCACCCCGGGATCACTCCAGTGGCTCTAATTGACAAAGGCACTAGGAATTAAGGTCGGGTGGCACAATGCAAGGGTAATCTTATGGGACTAGGCTTGTAAAGGCTCCACGGCCATTAGCCTAGTACACACCTATGAACCTATAAAAAAAAAAAAAGACAATAACAGCCAACAATTCATCTTTGAGCAATACACAGCCAGCAAATGCAGCACTGTGTGAGGAAAAAAATAATTTTATTAAACAGATTAAGCAACAGAAAGCATTGTGTTTTGTACTCACGACATGTGGGCTGTATTAATGGAAATTTAATGCAAGTGCAACTGCCTGCCTGTCAGACTTCTACCCACTTTCACATCTGCTGCAGTAGTTATAGGTATTAAATGTAAGGCGTATACACAGACTTTTGAAAAGATATATGTCAACAGATAGCCAAAATATGAATTTCAGAACATTAGCCAAGGAATGCAAAAATTGTGAAGTTTATATTCTTTAGCATCAATGCTGAAGGTTGTGACAGGACACAGAAAAACTAAATGTACTACACTCCATTTCACTTTTTAATAACTCCATAAATAAATACAGCAGCTCTAATGGAATATTTAATAAATATGCCAAGTTCACAGATGTAAATTGTGTACGAGGCTGCAGATGGCTACTGCCTAAATAAATACTTCCCATGACACCGCTAAAACAGTCATGCCTGATCATATCAGGGAATTCACTTTAGATTTTAAAGTCATATTTACATCTAGGAGTAACAAAATCTGAAATGCTGCACACAACAGCAGTTTATACACTGAAGAACTGTTTCTGCGAACATTCCCTAATGTCGGCAAATGTAACCTTATAATATAAATGCTAGTATTCCAGTATTGCAGCCATTCCATTTATCTTTTTTTTTCCCATTTCTTCTGTTTTTATACATGTGATGCTGACTAACTTCAAAGGGATAAATTAAGTTCCAGAGTCCATACTAAAAGGATTTTATTTCATGAAAGTTTTTTTATGAATGGAATGTCTGCAATGGTTTTCAATCTCAACTGCCAACATAAATAGCAGTGCTTTACCTGAAACCAACAGTTAATTTCCTTACTGTATTAGTTTAGTGAGGTTTAGGTTAAGAAGTGCTAGTTTTATGGATTAATAATGATTTTAGCTAGTTTGGGGAGTTAGAATTAGGATGTGTACATATACACACACACACACCTACATACATGTGTGTGTGTGTGTGTGTGTGTGTATATATATATATATATATATATATATATATATATATATTTTTTTTTTTTTAATTTATTTTTATTTATTTCTCTCTCTCTCTCTTTCTATATATATATATATATATATATGTGTGTATGTATGTATATATATAATTTATATATATATATATATATATATATATATATAATTTATATATATATATATATAATATATATATATATATATATATATATATATATATATATATATATATATATATATATGTGTGCATATGTATATATAGGGATCCCTATCATAACATCAATGTTACACATTGTCAAACATCACGATTGACGTTCTCTAACACTGAAAACAAAACCAACACCAAAATCTGTTTTTTTTGTTTTTTTTTTGGGGGGGGGCAAGTTCCCTCTGCTAATTATATATACTAACTCAGAGAATGAAGTTTGTTTGTTTGTGTCTTTCGGCTTTTCCCGGTTAGGGGTCACCACAGCAGAACTCTAACGCACAACCTTCAATGAAGGAAGGCCCATTCACGCATGTCGCTACACAGAAGATGCTCTAACTGAGAATCGAACGGGCAATGTCCAACTGTGAGGCGACAATGCTACCGCAGCACCACCACCGCAGTATAACTCCAAGAATGCAGTATGGTGGAAAAAGTGTAAACTCCCCAATCCCCACTGTGCCACGATCTCCACAGAAATGTTTTAACTTTTTAAAATGTTGATCATATGGTCTCCACCATATTAAGTTTGATTTGTGAAGGGGCTCCATATATATGGCATATTTTGAATAGGCAACAGAAACTTGATGAAGGCCTGACATTGCATACAGCTTGTTTTCCTTGCTAAGTCCTCTGACATGATGCCACATAATAAAAAAAAACTGACCAATTAAAATGATTAGATCTTAATCCTTATGCAATTCAGTGAGTAGAATGTTGGCTAAACAGGACGCAGAAGTTATGGTTGGGTATGGGGATTACTAGTCTTCCCACACCAGGTTAAAACTTGCATCCCCACAGGGCTCTTCATCGTAGGATTATCAGAGGAAATACAAGGCACCTAAGTGTTATGACCATTTATGTCTTGCCAGTATCAACCCTTGGACTGTACCCTCCTTTTCTGAAGTGGGCTAGGCCAGTAAAGCCAGGGTGAATCTGTGAGCATCCATCTAATCATCCAATTCTCATTTGAAGAAAGATACCACACACTGCTTAAAAAGCAGACAATCTATTCCTTAGATGGGGAAAGCCCTGTGTAATGAACTACTCTCTACACAATGTTTCATTTATTTGTTAGTTAAGACTTTGATCCCTGGTTCTGGTAATTGTGAGTCTATGTGGCTTGTGCGATAGAACAGATTCAAAACCACTGGGTCCCTAATGGCACATTTGGAAGGACGCAGACCTACCCTTCAGGAGTTTAAAAGATACTGAATAAAGGGACAGTGCTTTCAGTCTTTCCAGGTTAAGTTAACAGTTTTTAGGCCAGCTGTCCTCTCATTTAAGACCCTCTGGGGTCTTTATAGTTGTTTTATATGACTAGAGAGGTACATCCCAAAAGGGCTCTATAGTCATTAACTGGCCTAATCTATGACAAATGTAAGGGGACAATGACTCCTTCAGATATGGATGCTTTGGCCACTTACTGAGGCAATGTTTTAGACCAAGGTTTGCAGATATAAAAGTGAAAATTTGCAACAGATGATGACATATACTGATAACTTCAAACTGGGTAGCATACATTTTTTTTTTCAATTAAATGTGCTGAAGTTCTCCGGTTGGTCTAAAAGAAATACAGATCTGACAAAGTAGCAATGACCTTCTCTCTAATGTTAATTAATGTAGTACCTCATGACTTGGCAAAAGCTTATAAATTATGACTACCAAATAAATGGTCATAAAAATGACACCATCATTAAAGACATAGGGAAAACAGTAAACAATTTAAGCTTCTGACAAGTACTCATCTACCAGTGTCAGGAAAACAGTCTGTAGTCCCTCTAAGTCTAAATGGGATGTCTGGTTACTGCAGTGATATTGCTTTCACACTTGCATCCAAGTGATCTGAACAATACTGTTACAATCTGTAGCCTTTAAGCAAGCCACCTGAAGGGATTCGAAATGTATGATTCTTTACTTTAAAAAAAAAATCACAGGGCTGGAAAACATCTTTTACTGAAATCGGTAAGGAGCAAGAAAAAGTCTCCCCAATGGGGTACTTAGCTTTTTAGTTGAAGACTTTGGTTCTGAAACTCGAAAACGAAAATTTCAGGAGTCGCCTGACCGGCAGTTGCGAACTGCTTCGGCTTCGGGCACCGCACGGCAAGAAAGACTGATGTAATGGCGTCAGCTGCATGTTTTATACTCCTGATGACCTGATGTCATGGAAGAAGGGACAGCAACCGATGCAGGACCCAAGACTTTGTTAATCAGGCCGACTGAGGGCAACCTGCCAGCAGATTACCCAAATGTAATGACTGCAACAGTGAAACACGAAGAACATCATACTATTCAGAAAAGCTTCCTGACACAGCTCTCAATGGCTTATTGCTAAACTAAAGGACAAATCCCGAAATAATCAGTGACACATTTTAAAATATTAGTACTATTAATTTGATAAGCTGACAGAATAAAAGTGTGTGATAAACATGCATTTTCTGAAATAAAAGTCTACAGCTCTACTCAGCAAGTGTAATCCACAACCTGTTCTCCCAAATTGGCCAGTTTTAGGAGTGAATGAGAGGGACAGAGCAAATTTTTGAGCCAAAAAATCAAGGACAGTTGAGAGGTACACTTCCTGAATTTATCAGATCTGGCTCTACTTGAAAGTGTTGTTGTTGTTGTGCCTTTCGGCTTTTCCCGGTTAGGGGTCGCCACAGCGGAACTCCGGTCCGCTAATGATTGGCAGTTGATTTTTACGTGCTGAGTTGCCAGCCCTAACGCACAACCTTCAACGAAGGTACGCCCATTCACACATGTCTCCACGCAGAAGACGCTCTAGCAGAGAGTCGAACCGGTCAGTGTCTTACTGCGAGGCGACAAAGCTACCGCAGCACCACCACCGCGGATGTTCTACTTGAAAGTGTATGTCTGTAAATAACCTGTAGGATAGATAACACCAGACCTGGATCCCAATAGTAACTTTTTTCTTTTACTAATATTTATTTTTTTAATATATTACAATGCCTAATCAAAACTACAAAGGCAACTTCTGCTTAAATCAAAGTAATTGGAGTCATTAATTTCTAAGTTAATCTTGACAGGGTGCACAAGAGCAACAAAAACTCAAAATAGAGTTACAGCAGCCAAGCTTCTGGAATGAACTCATCCCTATGAACCTACAAGATAAAATTATATCAGGTAGTTGCCGGAAAGCTACCAGTAACAACCCCAATACATATTGTGTACAGAAAGTAGCTGTACATATATTTCTGCTTTATTTTCAGCAGAAAAACCAGAAGAAATAATATGTTACGAAATGCACAACCACATATTAAAATAGTAAAGTGTATGAAATACTTCCCTAAATGGACTTTCTTCTTAAGTTACCGATTTAAGAAAAAGATGACTTAACATCAGAATGTTCATTTTTAAAGTAATTGCAATGCAGAGCCTTGCTGGTGTGACAAACCCGCAGGAGGAGGTTGCACGTGCCCTTGAATCTGTGGAACTTAAGTACAAGACACCACAAGGTAGTCACTCCAGTGAGCTATTTTTGTGAACTAGCCTTAGTGCCCACTTGAAATGCATCAAAATATAAAGGATATGGCTGGTCTGATCCACCCTTCTCTAAAAAGATAGATTTACACCTGCATTAAGATGTCATTTGTCCACCAGCAGACTTGCTGCTCATTCAAAACATTTGCCTTCAAGAGGGGTGAACAGTGTTTAAAGCCATCCATTAGAAACCAAATCAGCAAAGAGAAAAAGTAAGTGTGTGTGTGTGTGTGCGTGTGTGTATAAAGTACGAAATGAAAATGTTCTGCTGATTAGAATGATCACACGCAAAAAGATGAGCAATGCCTGGTACTTAACTTGTTGATAAGGACACTGTCTGCTTCAAAAGCCTATCAAGGAAGTTGGATACACAAATGTAGTTTTGGCAGAAGTGATAAGTTCTGGTGCCACCTTCTTCTAATGATGTATTTTTTCCTGCTCAGAAGAAATCCAGGCCAAGTGACAGATTCTAACGCAGAAATAAAAGTGGAGTTCAGTATGAGGTAACCAGCACAGCAAGCATGACAGGTAATAAACTCTACATTTAAGAAATGTCAAAAGTACATTTCTTGACATATTTAGAAGAAATAATTAACTGTTAATTTAGTATTTCCTCATTTTTTGTCACTGGAACACCAAAATATATGAATACAATTCAGCAAACAAAAAGAAAAAAAGAAGGACCCCTTAAATATGGCAGCCCATAAGAGTCTGCTAAATGGCCTCTTCTAATATCCTTGGTTATTTCTAATAAGGGACACCTGCACATAAGTGCATTTAAACCACAATGCCCCAATGCACATCAGATTTATAACAGTTAGGTCTGAGCACAGTCCAAGGAAAACTCTTACTTCGGTTACGCAGACCAGAAGGAAGACAATCTGGAGGAATAAGATGGAAGGGATCTGACCTTTAAGAGGAGAAGCCAGCTGCAGTTATTACTGTCTGAATAGAAGGTGAAACTACTTTGTTGTTTGGTTGCTAGAACTGAAGGTGAACTGCTTTATGTTCCCCTGCTGCAGCACATCTCAACTGCTATGATTTATGCATAGCACTATGATTTTTGCCCTCAGATTTGGGCTTGCTACTCTTAAATTAGCTGAAGTTCCTCAAAGGTAGGTCTATTTAAGGGGATATACTTAAATAACTAAATTAATCATATTTGTAGAATCAGCAACACTAATTATATGAGCTCTAGTACCTGAAAACCTTTAACGAGTAATAAAGTGCTTCTCTTCCTGACCATTCAGTATGATTTTTTAAAGGCCAGTGATCTGCTCAAAAGGTTGAGAAGTAAGTCTACTGCTGGAAATAAAAGCGAGGCTGTTTTGTTGCTCCCTGTTGCAGGTGTTGGCTTTGCTGCATAGAAGTCTCTTAAGTAGTTTATTTTTGTCAGTTACTCGGCCAGATTCTTGTGTAGAAAGGAACTCTAACTGAACCTAAATGTAAAAGTCTGCTGTACTGTGAAAACGCCTGCCTAAAACAATTAACCAAGTGACCTATTAAATTGGTAATGGTAATTAGCAACGTAAATGTGCTGCAGTCATAAAGACACTTAACTACTTAGGGTTTTGAGTTGATCTTTTTTTTTTTGAGGGGGTGGGGGGCAACTAAGTCTCGTTCAAATATTGTATTATATTTTTTTGTTGAATATTCCACGTAGCTATCCTATCAAGAGTAGCCCCATGCTTTTACCTCATTATTATGTATAATTTTTTGCTCCTGATTTAAGACTTTGCTGTTTTGTATAGGTATATAGTTTCCACATATAAAGTTTCAAAATATGATCTGATGAAGTCCAGTTTGTGGATGAAAGTGCTTACTACTGAACAAAACTGACCTTATTCAGTGACCAAGTCTACCTAATTTTTATTTTTAAGTTTAAAACCAAGTTATTTTATTTTGAAGTTTTGGACTGCTGTTAACTCTTACTGAATGCTTGAATTTCAAGTGACTGTTTTGATTGTGCAGCAAAGTAAAAGGGGTCTATATTAGAACATTGACATTTTAAAACATTGAATGTTCTAATATCGACCCCTATTCAGTGAATGCTGACAACCTCGAACATGCAGAACAGCAAATTTTTTCCCAGGGAAAAAATTTGCTGTTCCGACACACATACACACAGCACAAGCACACCAAACAAACAGCAATCCACACACATACACCTAATATCGTACATCTAACCCTACACTAAACTGTACATACACTACTAGCTATCCACTTACCTTAACCCAAACCCTAACCCTAAGGTCCGTCACTATCGCACACTCACCTCACCCGAGCCCTAACCCTAAACTCACCTACCCCGCACCCTACCCCTCACATCCACACAATCGCAAACTTACTTGATCCCGACCCGTAACTTTCCACCACAGTGCTGAAAATAGCGAAGCCACAGGAACGGCCAAGCAAATTCCTTCCCTAGGAAGAAATTCTGTGTTCTGCTGTTCACTGAATAGGGGTCGATATTAGAACATTCGAAGTTGTGAAACTTCGATGTTCTAATACAGACCCAAGTAAAAGCTGCTTCCTATCCTCAAACTTGGGTTAGCCAATCTTTTTGTTTCTGTACTTATGTTGGACTGCAGACTGACTTGCTAAGAATTGCATTTCTTTTCTGAACTTTGCCTTCAGTCATCTGCTCATCTCCTGTAGACTTTTTCTTAAGCATATTTTTTTTTCCTTCTGTACTTCTGTTATCCCAAGTACTCTGGTAATGATTTTAGAGCTACAAAACTGTTATATAGGACTGTCCATGCACATGCTTTTTCTAAACATAAAAGCAACTGACCATGATGATGTGGTTATTTCAGAATGAAGCATTAACAGACTATTGAGTATCCCATGACTTATTCTTTTAGTATTAGGTTAAAGCTTCAGCACAGTACAAGGACTTTCCATTCTCTACTACAATATGACATGTATATTTAGTGATATGCTATACTGAGGTATACTTCTTGCATTTAATGGCAGAACAGCTTCATGGACATATTGAGAGAGAAAGAGATGTGTGTATACTGTATATATTTTATATATATCTATATATATATATATATATATATATTTATATACGCATTCCCCACATCACACAACTCACTAGATGACCACCGACCGACAACACGACGACCTCAATACAAACTAAACCCAACACAACACCCAAAAACTACAACACCAACACACCCACACAGAAAACATATACAACGAACGACACACAACAGCCGAAACAACAGCATACACACCATAGCATACACGAAGACACCTGACTCCTGCATACTAACGCGACACTCACTCACTACACCCCTAACCTGCACCTACCACCTAAACCACCCCTAGCCTAAGCTCGCACTACACACACATCACCCCTACACACTCAACACTAACCCACCCCCAACCCGACCTACCACCCCACCACCAACCACCCAAGTCACTAACTCTAACCCAACCTACACAACCCTACTAACTCCCACCTTACCCACCTACACTGCTACCTAACACACAACCCTAACCCTAACCTACCACCCTAACACCCCCCACCCCTAACCCACCTAAGCTAACCACCAACACTACCTAGCACATCACCCTAACCCAACCCTAACCCTAACTCACTTAACCGTCCCTCCTAACACACACACCTCAAGCACACTTATATACCTTACACTTTACCACACACACTCACCTTCCCACAGCCTAACCCCCCACCCCACCCAGCCACCACCGACATCCGAGCACTTACCTCGCCTCTGCCGCTCCCGCTTATCATCATCGCACACCCCGCGATCGCGACTGTCGGTTCCGGGTGTTTCGGCTCCGCTGTCGGCAAATCACCCGGTCGGTACACTTACCTGTCGGCCATCTGGTTTTCTGTCGGGGAATCGGAATGTCCGTAATAATTAGTAGTAGACCCATATATATATATATATATATATATATATATATATATATATATATATTTATATTTATATATATATTTATATATATATATATATATTTATATATATACACACACACACACACAAAACACACACAGAGTACTTCTTCAATCTACACAATGAAAGAACGAGAGCAGCAACAAAAATGGAAATGTGTGCACATTACATACAAACACAAGCTTAGACAGGTACTATTGCATACCATCTGTGTTTGGTATATGGTATATAAGCAGGGTTACTATGCAATCATCTACAGGAAAAGAATAAAAATGTGATGAAAACTTGGTACTTTTCTAAAACTACTTGTTAGGATACCCTATCAATGATGACAGGAACCTTCCACACTTCTTACTAACAGAGGCAGATTCATCTGAAGGCAACCTAGGCAGCTGCCTAGGGCCCTGTGCTGGATGGGTGGGAGGAGCCATACAGCACTATTAAAAAATATTCAGTTTGCCGATTTTTTTCTTGCTGGGCTCTTTAATAATTTTTTCCTGCTCAGCCTACAGTTAGCTTATTTCAGTCTCTCTAAACAGATGCAGAGCCAATAAGAGACTTCCAGGAACTGGACAGTTTTATCAAACTGGAACAGCTGCTTTTCAGCAGTACAAATTATTGTTTTTACTACAGCAGCAGCATATAAAGCACTTTTTGTTGTTTCTTACTTCAGTAGCAAGAACATGAGAACAGGAGAAATGCAGAGTATAAGCAGGGTGAAGGCACTGGATATGAATTAATCAAAATGTGCATGGGAGACGTTCAGAGACTGTTTTACTGTAGAACAGAAATATCTGGATTATTGCAAAGTCAGTGAGACTTAGTGTGTGGCACATGTGTGTGTATGTAAAATCCTCCAGTTAAGGGGGTGTGAATACTGTTAGAGTTGAGGTGAAGGGTGCCAGCCTAGTCAAATAGAATTTGATACATAATTCTGGCATTTGTAAATATAAATGTAAAATACAGGTTTGTTTCTTAAATGAAGGAAAACACTGTAAAATGTTGAACTTCAACATTGTAGCAACATTGCCATCTGCTGTAAGGAAAGCTAAGTTAAGCATTTGTTGTTGGTCCTTTGAAATTAAAATTAATTCAGGACTGCCTTTGAAGTTTACAATTCGGTTCCGGTCGGGCTACATGAAGGCTTCCTGCCTATTGTTTTAAGGCTAAAGTTAATGACCAGAATGTACATGTGGAATGTCCTTTATTGCTCTAAGTGTAAAAGAATGTAAAATGCAGTTTGTTTGGCCTGGGAAGCAGGAAAGTGTAAACAAATTATGTAAGGTTTTATCAGAACTGCAGTTTCAATGGGGGAAATGTTCCATTTGAAGTCAGAGAAACTGTTGTGCATACATGGGCATACTTGTGATGGGATCATTGGGGAAATGGTGCATTTCCTATCAGTGAAGTATTGCATATGCGTGCACAAACTATGATTGGATTGGAGAAAGGAAATTCACCCCGGGGATCACGTCAGTCGCCCTGCTAGACGGGTCCAGGCAAGTAAATAGTGTGGGAAGAAATAGCCAGGGAATTGTTATGGCTAGGCTTGTAAAGGCCCTAGGGCTGCTAGCCTAGTACCAACCTATGAACTGATGAACCTATGAACAGTGAGAACCAGAAATTAAGCATTTTTGACTTTATCCAACTCTCAGCACTCTGCCTGTTGTTTTAAGTTATCTTAGAAGTGTGTTTTCTTGTAGAAATAGCTAGGACTATAAAGATTAGACTTAAGTGTTTTTCTGTTATGTCAGAACTGTACTAAGGAATTATTTTAAGTTTCTGTGTGATCTCTCAACTCTTGAATAGAACTGCGGTGTAGTAGTATTGTCTTGTGTTTTTAATATTTATTATTAAATATTTTTAAACCCGTCTCAACTGTGGCTGGTTTATGTAGATATAAGTTCATCTCCAGAGTACATTACATTATTTATAGAGTTTACTGTCTTAAGCCACTCCTATAGCTTTAGCCCTGGGCTATACTACCAATTGGATAATATTGCATAGTAATAATTGGACACCCTTTTAAGGGCATTTGGGTAGCTGATAATTATTAGCTGGTGGTGGTAGTAATTACTACCGTATAGTCTGGGTAAAGGGGCACAGCTGGAGAATCTGTGTCAGCCTTTGCCAGGAGTGTCTGTGAAGTTGTAAAAATACTCATCTCAAACTGTATATGTGTGTGTGTGTGTCAGCTACTTGGGCAGGGACACGAAGCACAGGTTGGACAGAGAGGGTACTGGAGGTTAGCTTGCCAGCTAGGCTGAGATCTGGACCCTATAGCTGCGCCAGTGGGGAGTCTTATTGGGGACCTGGGGAGCAAATGATCAACCAACCCCAGAATGACTGTGATCTCTGTGTGCACTTAAGGGAAATTGTACTTTACTGTGTGAATTTGTTATCCTTTCCTCTTATATGAGACGTCCTCTGGTGTTAGTGGTGAGGATTGAGGCTCCTTGATTGCTGGGCCAGGGCATTGGCGTCACAGGGGGTTGTCCCAGAGAATCAAACCCTAGTCCTTTTGGAGTGCAGATCTACTAAGTAGCTATGAATCAGAGAAGCTATGGGCTATAGTTTAAGGGAAGGATAGTGATTGTAGCAAGCAGAAGCATCATCATATAAGGCATGTTCTTTGGATCTGATCCTTGCTATCAGTGTGCTTATTATTTAGCTGTGAATAAACTGGAAAGCATGAAATTTAGAAGTTTAATGTTAATATTTAAGCCATTAATACATTGTTAATTTTTGCAGGAATATAGGTGTGAAATGCATGTTGTTTGGGCTACAACACTTAGTGTAGTTGAGTAATGCTATGTGCTGTTAAAAGTGCTTTGTCCATTTAGTATATTGTCTTCCTCCTTTAGCCTTCATTTGTCTTCATGTGACTCAGTCAAGTTACTTCACCAAATAATGTTCCTTGGCTGTGCCAGGCTGTTAGCAAATGAGTTACATGTTTGACTTTTGAATCGCTGCACCCATCACATAGGTGATTAGTGCTTCACTATATGCTATTTGAGTATGAATTTCAGCACGTCTCTTGTAGTTTAATGGGGTGCCAGATGCATTTTCACTAAATATGAGTTTCAAGGAAAGAGATGGTTACTGTTTCTTATACTAAGTCTGTTTTCAATGTGAGTGTTTTGTTTCGAAAATGTCTCAGTGTTTTTTCTATAAAAATCTGAATTAAAATTTTTAAAAAGCCAAATATCTTTGATAACTGTAAAAGTAAAAAATGAAAACAGTAATTCATATGGACAGGTGTGAATAGTGGATAAGGTAATTACAGAAAAGCTACCAAGTAAGGTGACATTGGTATGGCTCATGGGGGTCCGATTTATTACCTTGCATAAGGCCTAACTGTCCACGATCTGTTTGTGAATCTGGAGATGATGTTGCAACAATACAGCATTAACCACTCAGGTACATCAGACCTGTACTGAGTGATGTCACAGAGGATAGTTATTCTTGACGATAGACAAGACATAGGGAGGTCAAAACTGAGATATATGCATCCTGCAAGAACGCAAGCCCCCCCCCCAAAAAAAAAAAACATCATGCTGTATGCAGTAATATTTCTGATTTTTGTGGGTTTTAAAACAAAAGCTGTTGCAACATTTATATTGTCTTTAATTGTTTATTCATTGCACTAAAGAATGAAGTCATTAATGGGCTTGGATTGTGTAATACAGTTAAAGGTGTTGAATTTTAGTAGCCTCAGCGTGCTGCACTTTAGTAATGCATTTGCAGTACCTTCCTTACAGTCTCTAGCAACTGCAAAGGGGTTGATATTTACCCCATAAAATAGTTTGCATTATTTGGAGTAATGATCAAAACACTCAGATCTTCAACATCCGTTATCTAGTCATGTTGCATTGCCCTGTGATACAGTTTACTCTACAATACTAGATTGTAAAGAATCTCTACATTTAGTTAAAAATTGTTTTTTCCGGCAATTAGTATGGAGGACTAAAGCTCTGCCTTTTTAATAACCTGCTTCCTGTTGCGAACATTCAGGGTATGAATCATTTCACTTTCATTTACTTACTGTGTGACATTGGTCAAGCCACTTAACCAGACAGTGCTTTGAGCAACTGAGAACTTAGGCTAGGCTCCTTAGAGGGACTACACATCTAGTAACATGAACCGGTTGTCATTGTTTGACAGGCATATGCTACTGCATAGCTGATACAGTTAAGTAAATGCTATAGCAATATCATCACCATATCAATTTTTAATGCAACATATGCAATTTATTCTTCAATGGCAGCAGGCACTGCATTTGTATATAAAGCACTGAAATGAAAAAGTTCACCAGCAGCCACCTCTGCATTAGTAATTTCCTTTAATGTGGAATTATTCAGATGACTTATTTCTGCAGTGACTGTACATATTGACTTGGCATATGTTATCACATAGTTAATTCTGGTGCTCTCATAATACTCTTCTATTTAAACTGTGCTACACATGGATGGATCTTAAGTTATGATACTTGTGATCTTTACATAGTTTCATGGAGTTCATCCAACGCTAGCAACAATGCTGATTTTTTTTTTTTTTTTGGGAGGGGGGGAACCTTTTGCACGCATCATCTGGTCATTTTTAAACCATCTTTAATTTTGTTTTGCAGGACTAGAATGCATGTATGTGTGAAATAAGTTTGAACATTTTAGCTAATGTTTGTGTGTAAAACAAATTTCAAACACAGGACTTTGGTCGTTATTTATTTTTTTATCACAGACATTTGAGAAGGATGCAGTCAATGTAGCTATAATTATCGGGTTAGGGGATGTCTGTGGATAAAAATGACCGACTCTGCTGAGCTGATAAAAGTTAAAAAGAAATGTTATTAGTCTATATTTGCAGGTTTAGTGTGCAGTTGTGTAAAGTAAATTGAATTTTTTTTACTGTACCCATTTTTAATCACAGCCAGATACCTGATGTGTACACAGTCGAAAAAGTGGTTATAATACTTGAGTATGGATATTTGTATGACCTTTTATAAATGAAATGTTATGAATGCGCACTTTTGTCATTACTGGCTCATACATTTTATTTCATAGTTTACTAGAAAAATTTAAACCACACTTTTAAAAAAAATGCTGCTGTATTAAACAAGAATCATGACTTAAAATAACCAGCAATGTCAATCAAAGAACACTTGCATTTATGCATTGTCCTAAAACGTGTATGGGGGATCATGTTTTGAAAACAGCCCAGGTTCCAAAGACCACTTAATTGACCACTGGACAGATGCCTTTTCAATGAATAAGTTTTAAGGGAAGAAGAATTTATTGCTACTCACGATAAGTCTGTTTTCAATGTGAGACTGTTTTGCTTAACAAACAGTGTTTGTGCTCTACAATTTAAAGTAAAGGTTTTAAATGAAATCCATATCACTGTAATCATTGTAAAAGTAAAGAAGAAAATAGTGTACAGAAGTGTTAGAATAGTGTTTCTGACAACTGGGACGAGCCATTCAAGTAATGAATCCCTGGGAATGGTTGGGGGGGGGGGGGTCTTGGTCCATTATCCTGTTTAAGACCCTATTTGACCATGATCCAAGTCTGCCTAACATGGAAGTAATTTTCTATCAGATTAACACAGAGTTGTATATCCATTGCTGTATTCATCCTACTGATTAATCACATATGAAGAAGCATGTTTATAAGAAGTATGGTAGCTCAGTACAGGAGACAAAAACTAAAAGGTGCTTATGAGGTTCATCCTGTAAGTCTTGGGTTTGAACTGTTCAGTCTTTTTTTGCCTACTACGCGAACCTAACTTACTTAACTAGAAAATATCCTGGGTCTGTCCCTAAAACAAATAATTTTGTGGTCTGTCGGTTTACCCATTTACCAAATAATGCAAAATGGTTTCCAAAAAATCAAACAATCTGACTGGCTAATGACTGATGTAAAAGACATCAGTTTAAGCCCAAAACAGTAGCCCTACAAAATTAAAACAAATTTGTGACGTTCATCCTCTGAGCCACTAATCAAGGAGCCTGAATCCTCACCACTGACACTGGTGAGGGACGTTCACATGGAACAAAAATAGATGCACAGTATTTCCAAATGCGGCTCTCTATATCAAGCACAATTTTCCTTAACAGCACACAGGTAAAATGCACAGTCTGGGGGCTGGGCTCCCCTCTCTCTCTCTCCAGGCCTCCAATAAGACTCTCCATTGGCATATCTGTAGAGTTGAGTCCTCAGCCTAGTGTCCAAGCCAAGCCCTCCACCACCCTCTCTGTGTAACCAGTGCTTTATGTCCCTGCTCCAAGCAGCTGACAGACTGAGATTTGATTTGCCCACACACAAACACCTGGGAAAGGCTGGAAGAGATTTACTCATTTTGCTACCCTTTGCCCAGACTATAAGGTAGTTACTGCCATCAGACACTCCAAAACCAGCAACTCTAAGTCTCTTACAAGGGTACCCAATTATACTGGGTAAAATTAATACTAATACAAATGGTAGTGTTTGACCAATCCAATAAGGCTTTGAGGAGAGGCCACAGTGCAAACAAATAAATATAAGCACTCTCAAAGGTTAAACTATTCTCTAAAAGACTAGCCACAATGAAAAGTTTCTTCTTCTTCTTTTGGCTTTTCCAGGTTAGGGGTCGCCACAGTGGATCACCTTGTTCGCTCATGATTGGCAGTGGAGTTTTACGGTGTCAAGTTGCCAGCCCGGCACCCAACCTTCAACAGAAGGCACACGCAAGCACACAGTCACGCCTAGGGCCAACTTAGAGTGTCCAATCCACCTACAGCATGTCTTTGTGATATGGGAGGAAACAGGAGCACCTGGAGGAAACCCACATGACCCACAGGGAGGACATGCAGACTCCACACAGAAGGCACCCCAGCCAAGATCGAACTGGGGAACCTCTCGCTGTGAGGCTATGTAATAATTAATAAAAGAACATGAAAATATTAAACATCTATTCACAATAAACACCAGCGTTGCAATCACAGGAAATATTAAAATAACACAGATGAATAGATTCACACAGATAAAGAAAAACAGTACTTAAATAATCTCAATATATTTTTCTGACTGAGCTAAAGAATTACAATTCCTTGGTTACTTACTAAAGCAAAGCAAGATGAAGTAGGTGAGTGAACAGTCCTTCTTTGTCAGGTTTCAAAAGCAGACTGCTCTGAGAGTACTGTCTCATCTAGTACAAAACATCATTTCAGTGTTGGGTTACAGAATGACATTACATACTCCCCCCCCCCCTTTACTAGAAACTGAACACGAATCTCACATACATATGTTACCATACACAGAGTTTGCTAGGATGTGTTACAGCATCCAGAAGTCATAAAATCATTCAACATTTCCACCCTTCCAGGGTAAAAATTAGTTCACTGCCAAGGACAATACAGCAAGATTCCTAGTCCTTGTTTTCACAGACATTTCGTCTCTGGCTGTAATCAAAACTGTGAGATACAATCTTTATGGCCTAAACCAGGTAATTTAATTTTAAACTATTTTTCAAAGTCAAGTGGACTGATATTAAGCTCCTCTCCTTCCAGTATCCTCTGTTGTAATATGTTAATTTCAATAGTTACAATACAGTTTGACATACAGGTGCATTTCTTTTTCTGTCTAGCAGGACACACTGTTGGTACATTTTTTTTAACATAAGCAACTTTGCAATTCATTTTCAACACAAGCTCTGTACAAATCAGTTTGATATACAAATGACATACAATTCTTTACAAAACTCCATCTAGCTATGCTGGCATATGTTACACATCCACTGCCCCTACCTCTCCGGGCATAGCTGGCAATACCTCACATTGTCACATCTGTTATGAACAAATTTTAATCCATTAACCAGTTATATATGTTTACGGTGACTTTGGATAAGACAAATCAGTATACTGCATTTTTATAGTATACGCTGTATAGTAAGCAATGCTTTGTTTAGGAGGGGGTACAGAAAGGACAAAAAGAGAAGTGACATCAATCTCTCATATAGTCTGCAAATTCTTACTATATACCTAAGCCTGACCAGTATGAACAAGACAGCTTTTACCTGTCTTTACTAAACTATACAGAACATGTAGCGCACTTCAACTAATACATAATTTACAGCCATTTATTTCATCCTTCTCAACTGTGTAGATATTAATGCAACATTTAGGCAAAGTTAAACTGGATACGGAAAGGCAGCTCCCACTTGAAAATGATGGTTTCACAGATCCTCCTAACTCCACTCAGCCCCATTCATATCTTTTTTTAATCTGTATTAACAGAAAAGGCTTACTAGGTGCAACTGTTTGCCTTTCATAGCAGAGTCTGGAGTTTTTTGATCAGTCACAAAATATTGACTAAACTGCAAATCTGGGATCATTTTATCATTTCCTTAGCCCTTATTTTCTTATCACTTTACAGTCAGATGTGTTACACTTCATGAGAGCAGAGAAATTTACTGACAGGAGGCTACTCATGACAATAGTAAACAGGCATAACCACTTTTATGTACGATATTCCTCCTACAGCCAAAACTAATGGTGCGACCTTTTCATTACGATCAAAACACAGTAAGCTTCAGTTCACATACTTCAGCAGCATCGTCAAGTATTACGACCTCAAAATGTACAAATGAGGTTAGATTGCAGAACTAAATGGACGAAGGAATGCAGTGGTGGAGGCAAGGCCTACATACCTTTCATTGTGCACAATGGTACTGTACATCATTCAGCACACTGCACTACGTACGAAGACGGTATTATACATGCCACAAATTACAGGGTGCTAAGCATCTTCACAGCTCTCATTTATAATTACTTTAATCCTGTTTTAAAATGCACAGCACAACTGTTGACAATGCTGGAGTGGCCAGTAAATGTATTACTAAACCCTACAGAAAGAACACACAAAGTGACAGACTTTACATTTCTGTTCCTTAAATCCCCCCCCCCCAGTATACCCTTAAATCACCTTTGGAATTTCCAGCTATTTCTTTCGGGGATAACAAGTCCTTCCTTAGCATTTCTATTACACAAATATTCTACAAAACAGAAGGCAGCAACAGGCATTCCTCAATGACCACTAAACTCATAAGAGAAAAGGTCCAGAAATCATCAACACAAAATAACCATTCATGAAAGGACACTGCCATAGTCACCTGACAGGTTACAATGCAGTGTTCAAACTCGGCAGCTTTCTTGTACATATGGGCATGACATTTCAGCTGAGCGGGGCACTTTGGATTAAATGGAGACAAGTGCGGCTTTTCTCCAAAACAAAACTCTATACGCAAGACACACACACACACACACACACACACACACACACACACACACACACACACACACACACACACACACACACACAGCAAATGTTACTCATCTGATATCTCAAAGGATCTGAAAAGTTTTAAAATTGTTTTGCTAGACTGGACAGAACAATTTTTCACACAGTTTGTTTCCTTAAGGTAGATCATCCATGAAACCAACAAACATTAAATGCAAGACTGTTTCTATTACTTTTATAGCCAAGATTACTGAACAAAGACACAAAGCAGACAAAGGCCAAAAGAGATAAATCTGGATCTGGAAAGAGTCCAGTAACTGTAGTTTACAGCCAGCTGCACTTATCAATAGGTTACACAACCTCAGGAATAAAAATTTAAATGTCAAGTAATATATTTCACAGAGACATCTTCAGAAACTGCATGCTAACAAGTAGCACAAAATGCTACAGAGACTGGAAGCAGTGTAGGGAGAATAACAAGTTTTGAAAAACTGGACCTTTTGGTGATGAAAGATAACAGGATATAATTCAACAATACACAGCTGGGTGTGGATACCTCAGGAATTACCCAGATTTGGTGTGCTTTGATCATGGAGTAGAACATGAGTGATTTTAAACAAAGTCAAACGTGTAAATCCTGCAATATCCTCCCAAGGAAATGGATTGATGCTGTTAAACAAGGACATTAAGAAAGAAACTGATGACACTTCAGACTTACTCGGACTACTTTGCTAGATACTAATTGTATTACAGCACATGCATATGGCGCATACATTCACTTGCTTGCACAGTATATTAGTGAAGTACAAGGCACGAGACAATGAAACCAGCAACTTCTTCATAGTGGTTTAGCTTTCAGGATCGTTGCTCTAGAAATAGAGACAAACCCAAGGACAGGGACAGTTTTTAAAAGATTACTGTAATTCAAATAAGTTAAATGAGCAACAGATTTTGCATTAACATGCATTTCTGAGCAACAGGAAGTACGAAATGTTGGTGTCCTGAGTAAGGTTTTCCACAATCATAATTTAGGTCCCATGATGGAATTGCTTACTTTGTGGTGGTCTCAAATGCAAAGCCTCTTTCAGAAACTGTTTAATTGGCAACTAGGGAAAAAGTGATGTTTCCACTGACACACATGCTGGCATGGTCAATTCATATACTTTCAACATGATGGTCCTGTTTTGTAGAGATCTTATAGGCAAGTAAGAACCAGATAACATCTAGGCAGAATTTGGCTCCTGTCCTCTGCTAGGGTAACAAAGGGAGAACCATTTCCACTTAACTAGGTACAATTTCCTTGAACAAGGTTTCCTGGCTTCCAATAAGATGCATAACATTCTCAGAAACTGTGTGTCTGAGCAGGATGAGTGCTAGATCATCCACATTATCACTCTTGGTTTTCTCAAGTACAGGTAGACTAGGGATCCTCTGTTCTGAGTTAAGGGATCCATATATGTTGGGCCAATAGAACTGGTTTGCTTTACTGGATATGTAGATGGGAGAACCAATACTGCTTCAGCTGAAAAGGAGCTACCATGAGAATTTTTGTCTTCTATTTTCTGTAACACACCAAGGATCAAGGGTACTGGCTGGGGGGCATATAAAAACAGACCCATCTAATTTATGGAAAAGGCATCTGTTGCTCAGGTCCCTCCTGCCAGTATCTTGGTACAGGATTTGCTCCAATGGCCATTTTCTGGAAACACAAAATGGTCATCTACTGACATACCCCATGTGTGAACTATATCCTGCAATATTTCCCAGTTTAATATTCTGTTATTGAGATATACCTCTGTTCTGTTCAGCTGGCCTACCAATGCATTTTCTTGGGATAGGATGCAAGTGGCTGTGAGGGTTGGGTATGACATCAGAACCATTTCCATTCTTTATTCTGTTAGCCTGACACATGGTCCTTGTTTGTTTAAATACATCACTGCACATTGTAGCTTTGGATGTGTGCAAGTTTCCCCTGTTGCCAAATGGGCTTGAATGTCTTGATGGCTACAGTCACTGACAATCTTCTTTGCATTGTTGGCTCTCGTTCTGAAGGCAGTGTCCCAAGTTGCCTGGATCCACAGGTCTGCTATATGGTATCCCCACCAAAGTAGATGGTGAAAGTTGGTGATCCAAGTTAGCTTGCAGAGTACCCCCAACTTAAAAAAAATTGGTTATTTCCCCTTGAGCTATTTTCTAATACAGGGTAGCAATGAAATGGGGTACTATGGAGATGGGGTATGCTAGCACCCCCTTATTTTTAAGTACCACTGTAAGATCCTCTTGGGGAATCTTGCCAGAAGACATGAGCAACTCTCATGCCAGGATATGACTCTGATCAGAAACGGTATTTTAAATAATGAGACTGAAAGAGAACCTTGTCAATGGGGAGTAAAACCCTTTACTGCTTTACGTCCCACAGTGTCTCTTTAAATAGCACTTGTCTCATAAGTGAGAAGTGCAGCTTCCAAAGACTTTTTTTTTTTTTTTTACTGGGCAAGGTCACATCTTCAGTGGAGGCCAAGAAGATGAGCTCCATTAAGTCATCATCTCATCAATCTCCATTTCCATTTTCTAAATTGGGTTGGGGTGTTGTATTAACTGCTGCAATCTCTCATTTTTCAATGTTACACTCCTGCCTTCTTCAACACTTATGCCTGTCACAGATATTCTCTTACGCAATCCATCCATCTCTTTGCTAACCACCCTCGTTTCCTCTTACCTTCTTCCTGTCTGCCCCAAATCTTCTTCACAAGTCTTTTTCACAAGCTTGTCTTCTGCTTTTCTGCACATGTGCCCAAACCACTGTAATCTGTTCTCTCTGATCTTTTCTGCAATTACAGCTACTTTGGCTTCTGCTTTTACGTCCTCATTTCTTCATCTGTCCCACAGTGTGCATCCTACCACCTCTGTCTCATAGGTTCATAGATTAGTACTAAGCTAACTGCCCTTTCGAGCCATTTTAAACTTAGCCAATTATCCCTTGTGAGACTCAAATCTTGCACCTTGTGTTTGCAAGGCAAACACCTTAACCATTAGGCCACCCTCCCAACGAGGCACTTGTTGGGAGGGTGGTTGCTGTCTCAGGCACTTCATCTCCATTACCTCTAGCTTCCTCAAGTGACCTGCCTTTACTGTCCAGGTTTCTGTACCATATAGCATTATTGGTTGCACTACCACTTTGTACACTTTTACTTTTCAGCTTCTTTGGTAGTCTTCTGTCATGCATCACACTTGACACACTGTGTCAGTTGGCTGAACCCCTCTGACTCATAAATGGCATCTACATTTACAATTTCACTAAATATGATACACAACAGCATTTTACAAATAATAAAATATACTTTACAAAGTAACATTTACAGTAGTAATGATGCTAGACATACATTTTAGCAAAGAAAAACATCAGACAGCCTCAGCAGAGTCTGTCTGTTTCTAGTGTACAAGGTGCACTGTATCAGACACAAATCTATGTACGACAGCTGGACAGATTTCCCTCAATTTAAGGAACTTTAAACTAGTTATACTTCTTAACCTCTTAGAGCAAGAATTCTGGACAAAGCCAGAAATAATAGGGGGAAAGGGGCCCAAAATCAGGGACAAAGTTCATTTATTATTCTTATAAACTTAGAAAGTTGCTATTGCATATTTTGCATTCACATGCATTTTCTGAAGGATATGAAGTAAGAAACTCAAAAGTCTTACTTTGTAATTTCAATTCTCAACGATTTGTCACAAATTTTATGAGGAACAGACCAAAAACATGAGGCAGAGGATCTTAACATTGAGCAAAAGTCTGGCTACCTAAGAGTTGCGTTTACTAAAACAAAATACATCCCATCAAAAGGACTTGCTCAATCAACTAGAGAAAAAAACTTGGTATATACACAAATGTAATTTTTTTGGATCGCATCATTCTGCAGACATTTAACAAGAGAAGTAAGGATTCCTAGAACCAGCACTCCAAGAAACTCACTAGCAGGAGGGTTGATTAACTATAACTGCAAAAATCTGCCTTTGATAAAAATCAGCTTGGGGATAGACTATGAGGAAACTGAAAAATAAATATCAAGACCATAATACCAGGATTTAGATGAAAGTAAAAGCAAATAAAAACATAATCGCTGCTGAGGCAGAAATTAGTGCTTGCTCGTTTAAAGATGCAGATGGAAAGAAATAACCTTTTCAAAAGACAAAAGTCTTAAATGAGTTTAAAATAGAACTGCGTTGCATTCTCAGGAGAGATCAGGAGTATATACCTGCTCAGAACAGTATAAATTAAATTTATACCAAGTTATAAACTGACCCTTTAATAAGTTATGAAAGGTACATACTACAGGAATAATGAAGAAGCCTTAATTATGAGAGGAGAATGAGGCAGCCATGGCAAGATTAACCAAATGGTTAAGGACAGTCCAGACACCCATTATTACTAAATGTTTGTGGATTCTAATGGAAGGACAAAATGAATTTTGGGGCAGCAGAGAAATGCAGCATTATGCAGTATTAACCACTGAAAAACAATGAACTATACGAAATCATTCATGTTCCTGCTTTCCGCAGTTTATCTAAATCTGTGGCAACCATTTTTCTTGTATGTCATATGGGCACAATGAGGTCTCTACTTGCTAAAGAGGCTTTGATCCACTAATGTTTTCTGTATCGAGTGTCACTGGTATCTCTGGATGGCTGACATTATGTTATTGCACTTTAATGAGAAGTCTGGCTACCATGGACTTCTCCTCAGCGATTTCTTGAGGTGTGGCTGTTGATCTAAGGATAAGAGTCTCGCTTTGGCTGTGTGAGGTACTGGATTCAAATCTCAGACAACCCCAGCATTTAGGGGGATGGCATAATGGTTAAGGAGTTTATCTTAAAGACAGTACAGAGTTTGATTCTCAGCTTTGGGAAATGTGGATGGGCTTAAAGAGGCCCAGTGGGGTCGTTAGCCAAGTAATTACCTATGAATTAATGAAGTCACCTGAGTAAGCATGCACTGTTAAACAGCAAACATCACAGGGGGTGGGTCTATTATAAAGCCAAAAGCTCTAAAGAGTGAATACAAGTACATTGACACAAAGAGTGATGTACAAAAATAGCAAAAGACGTATTGAGCGAAAATCAGAACACTGAACGTATTTCTTTGGCCAGCAGTGTGATCCTGGGGATAAGGAAATATATCCTTTTCCCCACTGTAATGCAGTCTCAGAGTTGGTATATTTAAGTGGGGGGTGCAGAGGGGCTTGCCCCCCTGCAAAACTGTATTATTTTAGTTTTATTTAGTTAATTTACGTATACCTGCATGGTGCTGTTGTTTAAAGAAACATGTTTGGTGTTTTGATTTTCGCTCAATACGTGTTTCACTATTTTTGTACATCGCTCTTTATGCGTCGATGTACTTGTAATCACTCTTTAGAGCTTTCGGCTTTATAATATAGACCCAGAGGGGTACATGTGTTCTCTTGTTTCCTGGGCAGAAAAACACCTCAACTGTGTAAGACTGAACTTGTACCAGTCTAACGCAGGCAGAAATATAAAATTCCATATATATCAAAGGCACTCGTGTGAAATTCAACATTCTAGCAAACATTTTCTCTCAGAGAGAATTCACCTCTCGGGCAACGGGATAAGGAGAAGCTGTACTTTCACTTTGGGGGGGGGGGTTGAGTTTATAGGTCAGGAGAACCAGCAATTGAAGAAATTAATGATGGTAGTCCACAGAGGCAGGACAATGGGTAAACAGCTATTAAAATACCATTGTAGTGGGTATCCAGTCTTCTCTGCACACCCTTCCCCTGACTGCTTACATTAGGAATTTCATCACTGGGGCCCTGGTCCAAAGGTTTAATTCAGGCAGGTGTTGAGAAAAGGCAGAGAGAATGATCAAAGAGGGGGTCCAGGACACAGCTGATAGCTGTTGAAAGAACCAGAAATAAAAATTTAAATTAAAAAAATAGAAAAGAGGCTGTAATTCAGTGCCCCATTCAGATCTAGATGCATTTGTAAAGTACAGTTGTGTAAAATATTACCATAACAGTAGATGTCCTTCACCTGTTGAAGTATTCATTACATAAGGGACCGCCCGTCATGGATAGTGCAACGTCTGGACAGTATATCAATGTCTTTAGTCTTTACAGGCATTATAGGTCACATATATGCTCCCCGCACAAGGCGTAGGGAATAAAGGTGACGGGCACACATACTTCAGAACTAAAATGCCCATGGAGGAACAGAATGTCCCTAGGGACCAAGAGAAACATGTGCGTCTAAGGGGAGGAAAAAGAATTCCCAGCCAAGAGAGCAAAAAGAATAGGGCAGAGCAGACTAGGTAGGTGTGAGCGAGCGAATACAATGCAACAGCGAACAGAAGGACATCTACAGTTATGTTCAGATTTTACACAACTGTACTATGCCCTTCCATATCACTACTGCAGTATTCCTTACGTACGGGAGACTACAAAAAAATCAAAAATAAACCTGGGAGGAGAGAGGCACTGAAGAGTCCTCTATAAACCTATGCAGAACAGACCTGGGAGCCCTTGCTCTGGAAATAATGTCCGACTTATTGTTCTTAGTGAAGGTATGGGCAGAAGACCAAGTAGCTGCACCAGTGATGGAACTGGCATCCAGTCCTTTGGAAAAAAGCACCAGAAATAGTAACGGCTCTGGCAGAAAAAGCTTTTACAGAACAGGAAAGACATTTACCATGAAAAGAATAAAGAAATGGCCTTAGAAATCCAGGATGAGATGGTTTGCTTAGAGACAGCCAAACCTAAAAACCTGGGATGAAAAGAAGCAAAACGTTGCTCAGATTTACAAATATCCTTAGTCTTATCTAAATAACATCTGAGCTGTCTATGCAAATACAAGGTGTGAAGAACCTTCTCACTGGCAGACTGTGGAGAAGGAAAAAAGGAAGGCAAATTAATACTGATTAAGAGATAACTCACTGACCACCTTGGGCATAAAAGAAGGATTAGTACGAAGACGGACACTGTCCCTGTGAAAAACTAAAAAGGGAGAAACAGCCATAACAGCCTGAAGCTCAGATGCTCTGTAAGGTGAAGTGAGGGCTAACAGAAGAACAGACTTCCAAGTACAATGTTGTAAGGAAGCTGAAAGCAGCAGGCTCAAAAAGAGCCTGAATCAATTTTTCAAGGACAAAGCTGGAGTTCCCAGGAAGGCGGAATAGGCTTCCTGGGATGCCTGATACAAAAGAGGCCTTTAAGAAATTGTCTGACCTAAAATCTAGAGGCCAGAGGAGGAGTTAAGTGCAGACAAGCACAAAATTGCTGACAAGTGAGCTTCAACTGAAGAATATGCCAACCCAACATGGATCACACAAATAAGAGATGACCACAGGAACCTGCACTGAAAAGGGATCCTGGTTTCAAGAGAGGCACTGGACAGGAAATCTCTTCCATTTGGGTAAATATGACTTCCTGGTAGTGAGTTTCCTGGTCTCCTGCAGGCCCCAAAGCACATCCTCAGAAAAGAGGTGCCTGAAAAGGATCAAAACTCTATCAACCACAGTGTCAGTTGAAGAGTGGACAAGTGAGGATGGGTACAAGACCCCTTTGTCTCGTGTGAGAAGGTACATCTGGTAAGCTAACATGTGGTGATTGTTGCTGGCCAGGTAAGAAAGCAAGCAGAACCAATGCTGTCTGGGACAAGGGAGTCACTAGCAAGATTTTGGGGGAGTTTTGCCTGATCTTGTGCAAGACCCTTGGATGCAGAAGAAGGGGAGGGAAAGGTGTACAGAAAAATTCCCTTCCAAGGAAAAGACAGGGTGTGTCCACCTTCCAAGCCAGAGACTTTGGGACTCTGGAAAAGGAGACAGCAAATTCTTTGTTCAGAGTGGAGGCAAAAAGATCTACCTGAGGAATGCCCCACCAGATGGACAATGTCCAGAAACACATCTCTGTGAAGCATCCATTTGTAAGACTGTGTGCTGGACCTGCTCAAAGATTCTGCCACTGCATTTATTTCTTAGGGAAAGTAGAATGCCTGAAGAGTCACTTGCTACTGGACAACTAGATCCCAGACCTGAAGACTGAGCCTGCAAAGAAGATAGGACCTTGTGCCCCCTTGCTTGTTGACATAATTCATCACTATGGTATTGTCTGTGAAAACTTTGAGGGGCCCAGGATGAAAGAGGGTATAAAATGCCTGAAGAGCTAGGAGAGCCCTCATCTCCTTAATGTTGGATATGGTCTGACCTTTGATGAAGAAGCCAGAGACCCTGGACCTTGAGAGAACCAAAGGAAGCTCCCCACCCCCTGACAGACATTCAAAAAGAGCTTGGGTTGGGACTGGAGGTTGAAAAGGAAGACCTGGGTTGAGATCAGTTGATGAATTCACCACTGAAGCTTGAGCCTGAGATGGGGAAGGACCATGATGAAGCCACACCAACTTGAGGTACCACTGAAGCTTTCTCATATAGAGTCTGGCTAGAGGCAGCATAGGAATGGTGGAACCCATAAACCCAAGAACCTTGAGAAGGTCCCTGGTTGTGACTGAAGCCAGAGGAAGAAGAGACTGGAAAAAAGCAATCAGAGAGAGAGAGGGCCTTGGGGGCAGGCAAGAATACCAAAATGGAAATGGCTTGGATCCTGCAACAAAGAAAAACATTATCCTGAGAAGGAGCCAGGACTGATTTTTGAAAGTTTATGGTACACACCAGACTTTGCAGCATGGAACAAGTAAACTAAAGGTCCTGTAGCAGAACCTCAGGGGGAAAGGCCCGAATGAGAAGATCTTCCAAATAAGAAAAGATGTGAACCCCTCTAATCCTGCAAAAGGCAATGACAGCAGTGAGGCATTTGGTGAATACCTTTGGGGCAGTAGAGAGGCCAAAGGGCAAAGCAGAGAAATGCAAAAACATCCTGAAAAGGAGATGGCCAGTTATGCAAAGGCAGGCATCCTTGAGATCCACAGAAACCAGAAATGCCTGGGAAAGAATAAGATACAACAAAGTTTGAAGGGACAACTTCTAAAAGGATTGAACCTTTAAAAGGGTGTTGAGCTGAGAAAGGTCCTGAATTGGTCTCCAGATGCCCTCATTCTTGGGAACCAGAAACATTCTGAAATAAAAACCCTTCCCAAGCAGGGTCACGACATGAATGGTCCCCCTGGGCCAAAAAAAGCATGAAGCACATCTGGAAAGAGAGGAAGCTGTTCTTGGGGAGGTTGAGGGATGCCCAGAAAGGAAGAAAGTTTTCCGAACCATGGCGGATGATGGACAGAACCTAAGAGTCTGTTATGTCCTTAACCAATTTGAAAAAGACAGGGAAAAGATGAAGGGACAAGGGAACCTGGAAAAGGGAAGCAAACTATCAAATGGAACTAAGTTTGTTCTGAAAAACAGGTTTCTGAGAAACCGGGTCTGGGAAGGTTTAGCAGGAGGTACACTAGAACCCTTTTACCCTTGGGTGTAGGGCAAGATTTTGTGAACAAAAGCAGACTTGGAAGCATAAATCCTCTAAAACTTGGAGATAGGAGAACCAAAGATAGGTTTCAACTCTTGCAGGGCTTTGCCCTTATCCTGGAGGGATTTAAGTTGCTCAGCAGCAAGAGCAGAGCCAAAAAAATTTTTATTATCCAGAGAAGCATCCAATGATTTGGCCTTAATGTCATCAGGCAAAGCCTGGAAATGAAGCCAAAAGGAACACCTCATAACAAAAACAAATGCAGCAGCCCTGGAAGAAGCATCAGCTGCATCATAACTGCACTTAATGGAGTGGCAAAAAGCCACTCGAGAGGTAGAACCCAACAAGGAAATGGTCAAAACCTCCGCTTCAAAGTCAGGAAGATCAGAAACCAATTCTGAAACTTAAGAAAAAAGGTCTAAAATATACATAGTTATAAGAGTCTGTAATTAATAGCCCTAAAAGCCAGGATAGCAGCAGTATAAACCATTTTGCCCAGCCTATCCATGGCCCTACTATCTTTATCTGAAGGAATTAACTCAGACGAGGGGGACAGCTTGGAAAGTTTGTCAGAGGAGATGGACACCACAGAAGGATCAGCAGAAAGACATTTATACAGAAATTTACAATCAGGCACCTTGTAAAATCTGCCAGGTTTCTTGGGGGCTAGGGGCTGAGAATCAGGGTCTACAAAAGCTACTAAAAAGGTATCTAGGATTGCAGCCAGAACTAGAAGGTTTGGGGAGACTCATAATACCTATTCTGGATATCAGAAACCTGAGAACAATCCCAATTAAAGAATTCAATCATATGTGAAACAGTGTCCCCTAGAGAGAGTTCTTCTAAAGGAGAATCTGGACTGTTAAGACTCCTCTTCCTCAGATCAATAATCCAAGGGGAAGAGATCTATGAAGAGTAGGCTAAGGACTCTTCCCCAGAACACTGATCTTCATCAGAGGAATTCAGTTCCACAGGCCTTTAAGAGGAGTAGATGATCAGGGAGGGGTAGGCACAGAGACCCTTTGAGGATGTTTTAAAGCCATTACAGTGTTAAACAACCCCCCCCCCCCCCCGAGTTCAATCCTGCCATTCACATTAGGGATCTGTAACTACAGGGGAATATGCTGTTTTTTTTCTGTGGGACATCCGCGTGGAAAAAAAAAAACAGTCTGGTCGGACCCTTGTTGACACTATAAGCATAGTAGGGATCGCCTTCTGTACTAAAGTCATCTGCAGAATTGCTCTTGGTCCCTTGTATATAATCAGCTGAGGTTCCCCCTCAACTTTTGGGGCACATATTTGAAAAGCCTCCAAGGACATATGAAAAACTGGATCCATGCTGACCTGCAACAGGGTCATGGCAGAGGAATCCAGTGCAACAACTAGACAATCCTATGGGCTTTTATCAGCCTCCAGAGAGACATCCAGGAGAAGATGGACAGCAACC
Source organism: Protopterus annectens (assembly GCF_019279795.1). Classification (NCBI taxonomy): domain Eukaryota; kingdom Metazoa; phylum Chordata; order Ceratodontiformes; family Protopteridae; genus Protopterus; species Protopterus annectens. The sequence goes on from NC_056737.1 coordinate 1,140,109,379, forward strand.
ACATCAGACGTAAGTTTTTTTTACCTTTTTGTTGGCTGGTAGCTGACCCTTGGGAAGGGAAGAATCTGCCATAGTACCTTGCACCAACAACTTTATAAGTTGTTTTTCCATGTAAATAAAATGAGAAGGAGAGGTGACTATGTAGGGTATTGGGGACAAACGTCTGGCAGATAGAACACTGTGTATGGTCATGAGAAGCACCCAAATGGAAGAGACGCTGTTCATGGTGATCTTTATGGGTAATCAGCCTCCCACACTGACACTTTTCCTTTCCGAATGGCCTGCAAAACAACAATACTAAAATAAATGAGAAAATAAGGAAGAACTCCTATGGGGTACTTATCTGAAAACTGTTCGGTAACCAGCACAAAAGAAGGGCATTCGTACTAGTGTTTAGTAATGGTATTTGGACTGGTGGCAAAGAAGTTCTGAAGTATGTGTGCCTGTACGTCATCTTTATGCACTACACCTTGGGTGGGGAGCATATGTGTAATGTACGATGCCTATAAACACTAAAGACTCTGGTATAATGGCTGGAAGTTGGGCTATCCTTGGCAGGAGATCCCTTACTTAAGGCTCAACAGTGATAGGAAGAACATCAGATGGTGTTATGATCAGGTTTAAGTTAATAAGCAGGATGTTGTGTGTCCAAGACATGGACGTACCGAAATTCAGCTTAAGATCAAATCTCAAAAAGTGAATCTTGACACCCATGTCCTGATCACAGTTCTTTGTAATCTAACTAGTAATAAAGCTATCAGGTAAGTGACTCGCACATTTTCTAAGCAAACCTGACTACAGACAAAATAAATGTTTACTTCCCAATTTACTCCAGATGTTTTAGAATTTAAAAGTAAAAGTGGAAAAACGAAAATGATTCTTACAGCAGAGTCAACCACTATCTTAAAAAAGGGATGCACTCCAACAATGGGCAAGACAAGTTGGAATACAGGAGAGTTACAATGACAACAGAAGACCTGACTGCCTTCTGCCTTGTCAGAAGAAAGCTGCCACATTCCCTACAGCAAGCAATAATGACTGTTCTGAAATAATTGTTAGTCAATGTTTTCAGACCATCCCAGTTCTGCGTATATATAACAAAATAACACTGCCATGTTGCAAAGGTTCTTTTCCTTTTCTTAAACTGGACGGTTTCCTCTGGAAAGAGGACTTTATTGCTGCTAAATCTTGCTAAGTTAGCTGTGACCAGGATCTGACATTCTGAACAGGTATCTTTATTCCTAATCTTTTACTTTGTCCTGCAGACTGTAGAGGTTGCAGGTTGGGACATCATATCAATGCTTCACAGATTTCACTGTTGTTTTTCAAAGACTCATTTTCCTATGGCATCACTTCCTTGGCCTTCTCTTCCGTCCAATCAGAGCTAGATAATGCTACGATGATGGAAAGAAGGGGAGCTTTTCTCACTGTGAAGTCTGTTTCCAGTAATCAAACAAAAACAACCACTATAATCACAGCAACAGTGCCCAACTGCTCCTTTAAAACCTATAAGCAGTGTGCTCTCACACACCTCACCGTATCAGGGTAATACACTGATTGCCACTGACCATTTGCGGGTATAGCGTGAGTGAATAAATTCACAAAAATACAATAAAGACTGCTTTTTATAGTGCATAGTTGCAGGAATACATACAGCTTTTGTACAATATGAGTGTAGAAGAGTATGAAAACAATTATTTTTTTAAAACATCTTTATTAAAATTTATACATATACATTAACAGAACATAAGATAAAATTCAGACAACTAGGTTACAAACAAGGGAAATACAAGGTGAAGAGGTTGAGGCAGACACAGGTTAGGTAATGTGGCCAACAGAAAAGCATTTACATGTATCTTTGCTATTTTTTAAGTTGTGCTCTGAAGGTAGGGAAAGAGGATTGTTCAGTTAGGTCTTGGATAGGGACTGTCAACATTTGGGATGAGAACAGGGAATGAATATAGTTGGGTTTGTAGGCTTGGACACATGGTACTGCTTGGGAGAGAAGTTTCAGAGGTTATGAGGGTGGATTCTGAGTGGTGTTTGGTTGCATGAGAAAGCAAAGAGTAAGGCTACAATAGTTTGAAAAAAAGACAGTATAATAGTAGGTTGTGTCCAAGTTTGACTGGTAGCCATTTTACTTTGGCAAGGTAACGTAATGGTGGCTCCTGAGGTGGAAAGTTTCAGATGATCCAACACATTACGTTTTCAATGGATTGCAAAGTGGGATTTTTTTTTTCTTTGAAGCTGTGGGTATGACTGGAATACAGTATTAAGAGTTGTGTTAGTAGTGCAAATCTGCCAGGAGTACTTACAAAGAGAGAGGTCTTCCTGTTTCAGAGCAGCAGCACCTAGCTTTTTTTTTTCCAATATAGCAGTGAAAATTAAGGGATGGGTGAAAATACAACCCAAGTTTTTTAAAGAAAGTTGAGGTGCTATTTAATTCTTAGAGATCAGTGTCTTCTTTTGAGTGGAGACCCAAAGTGGCATTTATACTGACTAGAGTAAATTTGGCCAGGGCACTAGGGAAAGGAAAAAGAAAAATAAATTGCAATAAATCAAACTAAAAATAAAACAAAATATGTAATGTGTTTTATTACTTATTTACCTAAATGGGATAGGACACTGACTCCAATGGATCTTTTTCAGATGCAGCCCAGGAGTGTGACTCTCAGTTTAATAGTGAATTACAACAAAAGGAAGAGAAATTGTTCAGCAGAAAAAAACAAAAGAGAGTGATGATGAGAGAAGGAGAAAGTGGAAAATAAAGCAAAAAGCGTGAAGAAAATAGACCGAGTTTTTTTTGGTTTCTTTACCTTTTGTATTAGCAGCAAGAAGAAATAGGGAATGTGAAAGTTATGTAGAACAGTGTTTAAGGAACATTTACACAAGGCCAACTTAAGGAGAAGACGGTTATACAGGCTTTTCTAAACTCAGGGTAAGTAATATTTTTGATAGCTGGGGGCTTTCCACATTTAGGGATAATAACGGAGCAGCTATGCTCAGTTTGGCGTAATTTTGAATTTGAACTATGAATTACTAGCTACAGATCTTAGGCTGTAATCCGTTTGCCTTGCTGATAGACTATTAGAACGAGAGCAAAGACTTCAGTTTTTATTGGTTTGAAGAGGAGGGATCTAATTAGTAGCTCAAATCTTTGCTGCATAGGAAGACACTTGGCTTTGCAGAGGACAAAACAGCATTCTCTGTGGAGAACTATGGTAATAACTTGACAGTTTGTACTTGTTTATAGTGAAGATTCATTTTTCTAGGAAAGGCTACATCTGTTGTGAGGAAGGCCATATTTTAATTTGGGGGCAGAGAATGAGAGATATTTCTTGCTCAGAAGGATTTGTTTACTTTGGAAAAATGTATTATCCCACTCTATCACTTATGACAAAGGTATTCATACATTTATATAAATGAAAACAAATCATATTGACAATCCTAGTTTCAAGCATTTTACATCACAAACCATAGTAACATAATTCTAGCTGCAAACATTATAAATCACTTACAGTTTACCCAATCATTGTTGGACATTGCATAACACATTCAAATCCTGCCTTCTTTTAAACCTCATTCATCCCCTGTATGCACTGTTCCCACAATTCCCATTTTTTTCTTTGTAACTTGTTCCTAACCTTTTCTAAAGATCTCAAATTACAGTTGTTGTATCTCTGTTACTATATTCAGTACTTCTAGCATAGTTGGTTTATTTATTTCCAGTTTGATTACCGGGGAAGTCCACTGAGCCCAGAGAGACCGTTTCAGTGGAGGCCCGGGGAGAAAAACTCCATGAAACAGATTACATTAAAGATAGCAGTCCAATAAAAATAAAAGTACATATACAAATACATATCAAATAATACAAAGCATGGCAGTATGGTCCATAGTGGAAAAATATCGTGCAGATACATTTTAACAAATTCACACAGTTAAAGTCAAAAGTCAAAACCTATTTACAATATTTACAATTTTAGATTTTGAATTCTATTTTCTAATAATTGCTTTTTTGGCAGCCACTATAATTAGACACAGCAAGGCGTTACCATGTGTCTAGGCAATTCAGTCTGTATCATAGCTTAGAAAAATAATTTCCCTAGTTATACCAATTTGCTCACCCAACATCTCTAGAGTAGTCTATTAGACTCAAGCAAATATGTTCACAATTACCTCTTTTTCCCCTTATCACAACTCTGTTTGCTGTCTACTTGAGGAAAAATTGGCTGGAGTCTATTTGGGGTATAAAAATATCTATGTAAACATTTCCAAGCAAAAATCCCAAATCTTCTACATTTCGTTGCATATTTGGGAGACTTACATAATCTCCCATTGTTTTTTTGTAAATTGCTTATCCAATCTATTTTCCCAATCCTTTCTAACCTCCTCTGACTGATAATTATAGTTATCATGGAATATTTTATATGCTCTGCTAATTACTCCTTTTTAACAGCAGTTTCTGTTCTAGAGTCTACTAAAAACTCTACCAGTGCTAGTCTTTCATTTAGGACCCCCCATTTCTTTCTCTTTGCCTA